>NC_136821.1:20767377-20844877 GCF_951394365.1 Tetrao urogallus
GGGGCACCCCCAGCAGTGTACACTGCCCATAGCAAGGGCCTGGTCGTCCGAAACTCAGCACCAGTCAAGTGCCTGAAGCCAGCACTAGCACACCCCGGGGTTTTATTCTGTCCCATGCAGCAGCTGCCAGCCTGCATAGCCAAAACAAGAGCTAAGCCCTGCATTTTCCCACTGCAAGATAAGCCAGAATCTTATCTCTGTCCAGCGCAAACACTTTCTCATTCTGCGGCAACCACCCCACGTACCATGTAATTGTTGACAGATGAGAACTTCCCGTAGTAACTGCATTTCCCAGAGCTTCCTGCAATGCCTTGGCTAAGATTCCCTCTGCAGCAACTTTTACACAGATTGTAATTTTTTTCTCCCAGTAGAAGCTTGCCAATTGACAGCCAGCCTTCCCTAGTCTGTGTGTTCAACTTTCTGAGAGTACCAAGTACATTCAGAAATACCCAAACAGGGTCTGGCAGGGATAGAGTTAACCTCCTTCGTAGCAGCCCATATGCTGCCCTGGTTTGGATTTGTGGCTAAAATAGCACTGATAACAGCAATGTTTGGCTGTTGCTGAGCAGTGTTAACATAGCCTCAAGGCTTTCTTTTCACTCCCCACTGTGCTTCCCCAGCAAGTAGAATAAGAGTAGGCAAGACGAAATCTTCTGGAAGATTTAATTATTTTTCACAGATTGTTAGCAAATGGGACCCACCAAAAAGATTTTCAGGTTCTCTACTGCCACTCAGAGCTTTAACTATTGGTAGTTTCACTGCATGTTACTCCAATCACCCAAGAGATCTGGGATATAAAGATTGTTGAAAGACATTTTAATAAATTAATCCGTTTTAGACAGTAGTGCATTTTGTTGTTTTTGTTTTGGTTTGGTTTTTTTGCTGCATTTAGAATTAATACTTCAATTGCTTCTGAGAGTGAACACCACACTGCTAACATACATTGTTTTTTGTTGTTTTTTTTTTTTTAACTTTTGGTTAGTCATTAATGATTGAGCTGTGATAATTATAGCCTGAATACTGTGTATGGCCAAGGTAACGTCTGTTGGCAGAAGGCTGACGAGTTCTGCAAGGATCTGTAAGTCCAGCTGCACAGAATGAACTGCTTCCTGGAGAAACATCTCATACCTCCTTATTTGCCTGGTTCCCATTACCTGGGACAAAGACTGCTTGTTTGGGTTTTCTTTTTTTGTTCTGGGGCCTTTTACTTCTTCCTGTTCTTCTACTTCCTACTCTCAATGTTCTTTTATTCAACGAAAACGTTCATTCAGTTCAGTCTTCTAAAGAGACTTCTTGGCATCCCAGTGGGTAATAGCAACGTTTTTAAAGAAAACTTACCTACAGTCCTAGCATGCTTCAGAACATAATGAAACAGATGAAAACTGCCTTTTCCCTCCAAGATCTTCTGGATGGACGGAAGATGCAACGCTGTTAAATAATATCCTAAGAGGAAGAAGCAAGGGTAAGCAGTGCAGACATGTCCTTGCCCTGCCCTGTGCAAGAGTTCTCATGGCCAGCAGTGAAATGACCTGCCTGCCAACAAGGGCTTATGAACAAAGCACTGTAAAAACCATCAGGGTCTTATCAAAAAGTACAAATGAATAATTGAATTCATAATTATTTGGAGAAACACATTAAAAACAAGATTTCCAATGAAATAAATGGTGCAATAAGAAGAGGTTCAATAAAATCATGGCGATATCCTTTCATGGTTATACATAATGCCCTTGTCATTAAGAAATGAAAAATTATGGGTAAAAGTATGTTGTATAAAGCATTTGAGCCTTTTGCCAAAAAGAAACCCAAAATCAATCTTGGGTAGATAAATAATGCTGGAATTTTCAGGATCTAATGTTACTGTGTTCAACTCTTCTTGTATTTGCTGTACAGAAATATCTGCAGATTTGAAGTGTCACATTCTCTGTTATCAACACTGCTGTTATATACAGCAGTGAACATATATAACCATAACACAAAAATAACTTTCCTAGAATTCAACCCCTGACCCTGACAATAATTCCCTGCCTGGGACCTTTCTCACTGAATGAAGAGAGATTCACCCAATAAAATGCAGTTAGACTAAATCAGCCCCTTAAGGGTTTGGGTTTTGTTCAGATTCGAAATAAAATATTCCAATTTTGTACAAGCTCAACTAGTAGAGTTTATTAAACTATTGTGTCTGTGAAGGTTTACCAAAAACTTCTATTTTGGTCTCTATTAAACACACGCCTCTTGCACTCTGCAGGTATATTAGAATTCAGTGGTCCTTTGACTGAGAATCCTTACCAAAAAAATTAGTGAAGTTATATTTTTAAGCAAATCCGTGGGACAGAAGAAGTTTCAAGCATAAGGCAGGAAATAAAATCTGTCCAAATACATTTTGCCTTGATGACATAGATCCCTTGAAGGCATCTGAAAGCCCCCTCCCTCGAATGAGCCACATTTTGGGTGATGTCTGGACACACATTTAGTCAGACAGTCCTGGGCAGTAGGGCATCTGTAGAGCTGGGATGTCAGATTTTCATCTTGCTGCCAGGGAATTTTTTCCCATCTCAGCTTTTACTTCTGTGAAAGAAATCAAAATGGAGCCAAAGTTCACTCACTGATGAGTGTGCTTGCAGAAGCCACCAGGCTTTGAATACTTCCCATTCTCCCTCAGTACAACAGCTTTTGGCACAATCTTCAGAGAGCAACAGCCAGGAAACGATACACACTCATTGTTCCCTTGGGTCCTCCCAGCCCATCACCTGCGGAAGGCTCTGACCACCCCTACACACAATTTCCTCCAGAGCACTAGTGGCTCAAGAGAAAATCTCAAGGCTTG
The DNA here is from genome assembly GCF_951394365.1 of Tetrao urogallus. NCBI lineage: Eukaryota > Metazoa > Chordata > Aves > Galliformes > Phasianidae > Tetrao > Tetrao urogallus. The sequence goes on from NC_136821.1 coordinate 20,770,202, forward strand.
ACCCAGCACACAGCATTCCAAAAGGACTGCTGGACATCTCGGCACAAATTAGAGCATTCAGATATTTAACATATACACACACGTCTGTGGTTAGCAACTGAGCTTTTTGCTGCTTTACCAAGCTACCTTCCAAGACCAAATGCAAAGATGATAGAGAATCACTGCTACCGTCTTTGAGGGAAGGTAAAAGGAGAGCAAGGTGTTCGTGTACATTTGTTATGCATATTTTTGGGGAGTTATACAACTTTACTTTTGCAAGGCAATTTTCTGATTTACACTGACAAACAAACCTGATTTGAAAAATCTTACATCAGCAGGGTTGGCTTGCAGATGTTATTTGCACCATTTATTTATCAAAAATAACTAGAAAATGTTTTTAAAGCATCATTCCAAACCACACAAATAGGAATGTGACATGGGCTGTCTGTTTTACTTATATGATTTTACTGCTTCATAGTCTGAGCAAACAGAAAGGCTATTTTCCCCAGGGGTTCAGGAGGGCATACTATTTCATTTCTTCAGAAAATTGTTTCTCTGGGTTTCAATCTTTCTAGCTAGATATGACAAAATATAATATCAAGAACACTTATGTTTTTTATCAGCTCTATTTTTAAAGCATAAATAATAGATCAGTATACATTTAAATCAGGTGACCAAGCCTGATTTCCAGAATCAAATAAGCGTTTTGCAATTTTTAAATGATGCTGTACACTTTCACAACAGTATCATTATGCCTTTAAAATGCTTTCAAAAGACCAATTTATAAGCATGGAGCAATTTTGAAGATATTTCACTAGCGTTAATAATACCTCACTCAGGTGGCATTCAATTTTCTGAATCCTTGGGTTAATGAGGCAAATAAATCAAAATTAAATTGGCCTTGGAAAAAAAAAATCCAACAAAATTGCATCTATCACATTATACATCCTGAGGCTCCTTCGCTACCGCTCACAATGGCTAACAATATTCCATCCTCCAGAATCACTGTCCTTACTCATAATGCATCTTCTGAAAGTTCTTAAAGCATCTGAGGTTTCGAAACCAAATAGATCAGGCTTCCATGACTAGATGAGCATAATGCCTTATTATAGAGTACCAGGAGTATTCTCAGTAAGTTGCACATAGCTGAGTAGTTTCCATCAAGTATCCCTACATTTCAGCTGCTTGCTATTTGGTCAGCAACCTAACAGGCTCCTTCCTGGAAGTTTTCACCACTGCAAACCTATGACATAAGTCTAAAGATAAACCTTGAAGAAAATATATTCCACAATTGTGCTGTCATTCCCTGCTTTTAAAAGGACACCGCAACAGAAAACCGAATAGCTGATAGAAACAAAAACCCTAGATTTAAAAATAAAATAAACAGAATACTTGCACTCATTGTTAGAGTAAGAACAATGAAAAAAATAAATCATATCCACTCCCTTCTCTAAAATATGAAAGGGAATATTTTCCAGATTCTGAATGGGACTCCACGGTAGGGGAATACCAGCGCTGTCAGTTCTTTAAAAAATAGGAACAATTAAAAAAGGATTACTATTATACAATATTGTTTACAGAGAAGAATAAGAGATGCCTAAGCTGTTACTAGAAGTAATAAATTCAATGTGAGCGAACAAGACTCAACAGATCACAATGTGCAGCAATGTACAGGGGTTGGCACAGTTGCTTGCAGACAGCCACTCGCCTGTGCCATGGCTGGGGGAACTCTCTGTGGAAGCAAACCCAACCAAAAAGGGGGCTTTGCAGAACAGTTGCACGATCAAGAGCTTGATTAGGGCCAATTTACTTAAAAATCTAATGCACGTGCTTTGCTGTTCTTGGAGGAGGAACAACCCTACAGAGTCAAGTTTTCTAACTGCTGTCAGAATGACTGCTCCTCCTCCAGAAAAACTTTCTAGCAACCTCAGAATAGAGCAGAACCCTTTCCAACTCCTGAATTACATATTACAATATTCACAGAGGACAAGGTTCAGCACACAACTCCAGCAAGGCAACAAAGCTCAGCACCCCGCTGCTGAGGAAACTGATCTTACAGAACAAGGAGTTCTGCTTGCAGTTATTCCTTTGAGTTTTGCCCATGACAGACAGTGCTGATGCAAAGTCACCACGCAATGGTTATTCAGCTGCTTGCTCAGAATAACACAGTAATTTAATTCTGATTTTTAGCCTGCGGAGCAGAAACCACAACTGCTATCATCTCTCCCTTCCTCAGATTTCCCTTCTCAGATTTCCCTTTTGGTTGTTGTGGGGGGGCTTCTGGTCGTTGTGGAGAAGTATTGATACAAGTTTTCACAGTGTCTGCCAGGTTGGCACTGCCATTATGCAAATAATTTATAATAACAAGTGAGAAAGAAAACTTGTTTACGCTCAGGAAACAGATGAAGCATTGATGGAGAAGCTAACTTAGTCCTCAACACAAAGTGTCTGGAAGGGACTTACAAAGCATGTAGACTTGCATTATCATCATGCATGTAACTTTTATGAATATATTGTGTGCAATGGGAACACAGCAGGTTAAAATGCTTACATGATCGGGCTCTTAGGCCATAAATCAGAATATGAAACAGATCACACTGGAGCACAACAAAAAGGGCTAAAGGTACTCTCTCAGGAAGAAGTACCATGAAACATCCACTGAACCAGTGTTAATTTAGAAGCCAAGATTCATTTGAAAACATCCACCTGCAAGTCAAAACACATCTAACGATTAATTTCCACATTTACCCTATTTGCAAAATATATTTAACTTAGAAGCATCCCTTTTTTTTCTGAAATAATTGCTTACAAGATGAGAACTAAAGCACAATCTCAAGTGTAGTAAAGGTAATTGCTGCACTTACTGCTCATGTCATGTTGATGTATTACTATGTATCAAAGGTCACAGTTCTGTACTCATACATTATCAAATTTGAAAGAGCAATATTCGATTCTGACCAACCTTTAAACTGCCCAGAATGTGTGTGAAAATGGATGTAGGGCGAACTCGGTTTTTTTTAAAAAAAATGAACCCATGTTTCGGAAGCTGAGGGGTCAATCAGGCAGACTGACAGGGTTAGGTGTCAGTTCTGTGCAGCTAACACTCCCTTGGATTATCAATGAGGGGCAGTACACTGATCACAAGCTAAAGCAGCCGTACTAATGAAAATGAAACGGTCTGAAAAAATTAGGTAATACAGCTCTGTGACACAGGGCAGTACCTTGCGGACAATAATGCAAGAATAAGGACATAAATCACCATTTAGATACAATAAAACCTGCACTGTCCACCCCGAAACGTGTCTTTGGAACCATGGGCAAAAGTCAGCATCTTCACAACTCCACAGTCCCTTCCTGAAGTTGCCACACAATTTTTTACACTGAGTCAAGGCAGGTTATCAGTGCCTCTCCTTCACGGCACACGCAGCACCCTGCAGCAGCACGACAGCCCATCCTCTGAGGGTAGCTGGCTCTGGATGCCATCAGCCAGGAACTCTCACAACTGTTGGCAGCATAGATAGATAAACGGGTCTCATCACAGCTTAACCCTGAACAACCTTTCTACCTATGTCCCTCCAGCTGTGAGGTTGCAGTGACACTATCATCGTTTTTTTTTTTGGTAACATACAAGGGCCTTATATAAAAAAAAAAAACACAAATTTAGTTGATTCAATACAGCCAGCATAGAATGAACCACTAAAAACTATCATTGGCTTCAAAGCATCCGTCATTCCTTTGCAGAGCAACCCGCCCCTGGCTCCAGCCACCACCATAAACCGAATCAGGTGAATATCAAGTAGGTTTATAGAATTACGTTGTGTTTTTTGTTGGGTTGGGGTTTTTTTGGTTTTTTTTTTGTTTGTTTGTTTGTTTTTTTAATCCCTCAAGAAACTACATAAACAACAAAATCAATATAACTTTTATCAGCTATCTACACACAAGGGCTGCTCCAAAAGTACTGGTCACTATTGCCTTGGCCCACGACAGCAGAGGTGGATGTTGGCGGTATAGCAGTAGAGGTTGAACCTTCCAAACCATATTCCATTCCATTTCATTGCCCTGTGACAGATGGCTGCAGAATGGCCAGTCTGAAAACATGTCCTCTGACATGGAGTGCATATGGAGGTGTGGAATTGAATTCCTCCACGCAGAAAAATTTGCACCCATTGTCATTCATCCATGTTTGTGGAATGTTGATGGAGTCCAACCAGTGAATGTGAGCACACCAAGGCACTGAGTGGTGTTCCAGCAGCGGTAACAGTGGGTCACCTCCACTGGTGCATTTTTACAAGTGCAGCATGCAGGCTCTTGTACATCTCTGGTGAAAATACATAGCATTTTGTAGGTCACTGTTGGCTTTAACAAATAGTGTTATTATGCTCTTCGTATCTGTTGTAGTTTTCATGGAAATAAATAGAGGCATTACTTTCGGAGCAATCACCATAATTCTGTATTTCTATGAATTTGTCAACTGGGAAAATATCAGATTTCAAAAGAGAAGGCAAAAGTTTAAGCATCTTCTCACAAGCAGAAAAGCTAAGAGCAATACATGCTGTCCAACAGGCAACACTGCATTAAGCTTACCGGACCCTAAGAACTCACTTTGCCATTGGTTTGAATGGAGGTTCAACTGCAGGTGATGCAACTGTTCATCAAGACCACTGCTAGGATTCTCCTACATCCTTCTCTCAGAATATTCCTGAATAAAGACACTAGTTACACTGTAAACTACACAGGCACACAAAACCTGTGCAGTAACAAGGACATTACAATGAAAGAAAAACCAGAAATAGACAGGTTCTCCTGTTTAAACAAAGTCTGATTTACAAAATCTATAGGATGAGTGCAAATATTACCCTAAGAAATGCTAACTTTCACATTTCCTCTAAAACATTGTGTAAAACAGTTCTCTTAAAACTCATTTTCTTGTTGTTTTTGTAAAACGTTGAGTGCAGGAGCAATTCAAAAATTAAACTTCTTCAACTAAGCAGAATTCCTTGGAGCAAAGCAAGGAATTAAAGACCAGACCACTTTAGGATAGCTGGAAGGTCTTTGTTGCTTGAGAATTCAACAGATGCAGCATCTCTATTTTCATTTAGGCAATAAAATAGAGAAAGCAAGAGAAAGAATTATTATTTCAATATAAGTTACAAATCTAGAGTTGAATGGGAGTTCACAAATTGAATAATCTAAATTGCCAGGCCTCCAGTATTTGCACCCTCTGTTTTCTCCCATATCCGATTATTTCAGAATTTTTGCTGCACGTATTTCTCTCTGGCAGTTGCAATCTTGCTTTTGCATATAATTCTTCTCACATAATAGAAGGAGAACATGATTTCACAGTGGAAAAGGCTTACAAAACCCTCTTGGAAAAATATCAGTAACTGTACACAGAACACTTAGCAGCATGGTGCTAGGCCTGCCCAGAAACATGTTTGTTCCCACGGTGAGTATGGAAAGAAATAACCAGTATTACATGAATTGGTCAGGACCCTTCCCACCGTGTAAAAATTAAGTCGTGATCAAATTGATTTTATGCAACCTTGAAAGGGCTATATTATGATTCAGTGCTTTGGATTTTGCACCGTTGCCAGGTTAGATAATCTATCAAGATTCTTAAAAGTGTTTGCTTTAATCTCAAAACCCCATGGTTTGGGAGCAAATTATTACATAATCAATATGTTTCATTTTAAAACCCATCTCTCTATCCTGCCCATCATACACCTCTGTGGGTCTTATTCTTGCAGAGGAAAGATTGAATGTGACCTGACAGGACCCTAGAGAGGTTCACAAATCAAAAGCAGTGGGGGAGAGAAGTCAAATTCCTTGAGACTTGTGATCTTAAAGGACAACTCAATGTATTTATTTATTTTTAAAAGCAAGAGGGCAGCAATTACCATTGTTAAAAGCTATTACAACTTACTCTTCTTGTTGCATAAACAAATTGCCAATCACAGAATCACAGAATGGCCAGGGTTGGAAAGGAACTCAGAGACCATGAATATCCAAACCCTCCTGCCACATGCAGGGCCACCAACCTCCCCATTTAATACCAGACCAGGCTGCCCAGGGCCCCATCCAATCTGGCCTTCACATGTCAAACCACTCCAGTCCACTTGGAACTCCATCTTTTTCCCCCGAAAAGTCAGGCATCAGAGCTCTAAACAGTTGGCCTGGCAGACAGTATAAAGCATGGAACATTTCTGATGGAAGTTCACAACTGTTGTGCTGCGTTTTTACACAACAAGACCTGGAAGGCAAAGTCCTGTGCCAATCAGCCCAATAGGGACAATTATGGGAAGAGTTGATTGTAATTCCTCACCTTCATCACCCTCCACAAACTGAAAACTGCCAACTCCACTCAAAGACCACAAACTGCAAAATGAGACCATTGCCACAGGTTAGTAATTAACACAAACATTTTCACCGTCCTGAAATTTCCAGACAAAAAAATCTTCTATGAATTATCACGCAGGTCCCATCATCTAACGTATTCTTAAGTGAAAAGACAAGAGAAGAGACACATGAGATACTGACCAATGAATAATCTTGACTTCTCAATCCCCACTTGTAACATTTAACCACTGCAAAACTTTGTCCAAATTGTTTGGAACCTTCAAACCTTCAGTCTGAGGTTATTGAACTCACTGCCCTCCTAGTTTTGTTATATGTTTTATGTTATATTTGTAGGGTTCTCTTTGTCCTTTAAATAATGTGTACTCTATAAACACATATTACACCTAATTTCAGAAGGTAATGAAGTGCTGAGGTGCTAATTTTCAGCCATGTAACTGAACAGGAAAGAATGTCTGAGAGGTACTACACACAAAAAAAAATCAGCAAGACATAGAAGGAAGTGAGAACCTAGATTTTGCTTGAGAACATTCAATGTATTGGTCAAATAACATTTAGGAACTTTTTGGCAAATCATATATTCACAGCTATTTATTTTTCTGGTGAAATCTCCACAGAAAGGCCATACACTTACAGTCTGTCCTCCTCATTGTGGAAGATCTAACGAAGTCTCACTCCAGAGTAACCTTGTGTACAAGGAGCTTTTGTATTTTATTTGTTTTTTTAATCTTCCAGTACCGTTGTACTAAAGACTTTATGAAGATTAAGACATTTGAGATTTTAACTATTAAATAATGAGTAGCTTCATCTATCTTATTCAACCATCCCCACAAACTCATCAGTGTGTGAATATTGCTAAGACAAGGCCGAATCACATGAGGAAGAAGCACTTTTTCACAGAATCACACAGAATCACCCGGGTTGGAAGGGACCTCAAGGATCATGTAGTTCCAACCCCCCTGCCTAGCAGGGCCACCAAACATACACATTTAGATCAGGTTGCCCAGGACCCCGTCCAACCTGGCCTTGAACACGCCCAAGGACGGGGCATCCACAACCTCCCTGGGCAGCCCGTTCCAGGGCCTAACCACTCTCCTTGTAAAGAACTTCCCCCTAACGTCCAACCTAAATCTTCCCTCCTTCAACTTGGATCCATTTCCCCTAGTCCTGCTATTGTCAGCCCTTTTGAAGAGTTTACTCCCCTCCTGGGTGTAGGTTCCCTTCAGGTATTGATAGGCTGCAATGAGGTCGCCCCGCAGCCTTCTCTTCTCCAGGCTGAACAAGCCCAACTCCCTCAGCCTGTCCTCATAGGGGAGGTGCTCCAGCCCCCTGATCATCTTAGTCGCCCTCCTCTGGACCCTTTCCAAAATCTCCATGTCTTTCTTGTACTGAGGGCTCCACACCTGGACACAGTACTCCAGATGGGGCCTCACAAGAGCCGAGTAGAGAGGGACAATCACCTCCCTGTCCCTGTTGACCACCCCTCTCCTGATGGAGCCCAGGATCCCATTTGCCTTTCGAGCTGCCAGAGCGCACTGCTGGCTCATGTTAAGTCTCTCGTCCATCAGGACCCCCAGGTCCTTCTCTGCCGAGCTGCTCTCAAGGACCACTCCTCCCAGCCTGTACAGGTGCCTGGGGTTCTTCCGGCCCAAATGCAGAACCTTGCACTTTGCCGTGTTGAACCTCATTAGATTCACCCGAGCCCAGCTTTCCAGCCTGTCGAGGTCCCTCTGAATGGCATCCCTTCCTTCCACTGTATCAACCGCACCACTCAGCTTGATGTCCTCAGCAAACTTGCTGAGGGTGCACTCAATTCCCTCATCATTGATAAAGATGTTAAAGAGCACCGGTCCCAAGACAGACCCTTGGGGGACACCACTTGTTACCGGCCTCCACCTGGACACAGAGCCATTGACCACCACCCTCTGTCTGCGGCCTTTCAACCAATTGCTTATCCATCGGGTCGTCCACCCATCAAATCCACTTCCCTCCAATTTGGAGATGAGGATGTGGTGAGGGACCATGTCAAAGGCCTTGCTCAGGTCCAGGAAAATGACATCGGTCGCCTTCCCTTCGTCCACCAATGCCATCACTCCATCATAGAAGGCCATGAGATTAGTTAGGCATGACCTTCCTTTGGTGAAGCCATGCTGGCTGTCTCGGATCACATGCTCATTCTTTATGTGATCGAGCATGTTGTCCAGGAGGATCTGTTCCATGATCTTCCCAGGCACGGAGGTGAGACTCACCTCAACCTTCCCAACCTTCTGAAGATTAATAATTTGTTAAAAGTAATTGCTGTTACATTCAGGATTAAAAAAAAAAAATTCCTATGTTTCTGTTTAAATAAAGATGAAAGCAGCAACTTCATAATGTTTGCCTCTAGTAGCAGCTAATAGCAGCTAAAAGTCTTACCATACCAAGTTAACATCACCCAGTAGTTTCAGGATTAATTCTAAAACAAGCAAGTTTATCTGATACAATTTTTTTGTTAATTGCAGAGACAAAACGTTTCTAATGTAAGATATTAATCTGGGATATACTGTCACACAGTGCTCCAATAACATTCCTGGAAAAAAAAAAAAAAAAGTGTTCTCAAGGTCTTTTCTTCTGTCTCAAGGTCTTGTCCAGTCAGACAAAAAACACTCCTCTCTTCCATCCTGCATCAACTGGTGTCACCTCATGGTTCTGTTCTTTAAGTCAGATTTGCTCCAGCACCATAAGCAGTACAACCTTCTTGATGTTGACTTCAAGGCAAGCATATGCCCTCCTAATGAATTGGTTTTGATAATATCTAAACCAGCCTCTAAGTGGAAGCAACTTCCATATCATCTCTCTTCGCTTTTCCTTGTCTGCTTCCACTTTTCCTGCTTGTAAACTGAACAGCTTTCTTGAAACAAACCACCTTCATAGGAGGATTCATTCCACTAAACGATCGACTTCTGTCAAAATAACTAAGAGTAACAAATTCTTCTTTAAAGCAAGCGCTACAACAAAAAGTAGCATTTCCTCACTTCCCTGTTCTGAAATGTTTTTAAAATTGACCAGCTGACTCACTTTGTTATGAACTACACTTATTTGTCTTTCACAGCAGTTCTTACGTAGTCCAGATAACTCTTCTCTAACTTATACACACACACACACTCTATTTGAATAAAAGGAAATCCCAGAAATTACTCACAAAATTTCAGAAGCAACTAAAACCCAACATCAATAAGCTTCCCAATTGTTTATTACACCACTTTGAGGTTTTGCTCTTCATCTTGAAGAGCAATTGTATAACATCTCTCACAATTAAGTGAGACATTCACAAGACCTAGCTTTCAAGTATTTCTGAAATAAAATGAGATCCAAGAACCTACTAGAAAAATCAGAATACAATCAAACCTCAAGTCATAGTATTTATTTTCCCTTGCTTTCTTCTATCTCCTCTCATCTTTTGTGAGACAGTCTGCAACTGAATTAAATATCACTAGCAATTTGCAAAATTTCAGATTTTGCTTTACATAATCCTACTTCACGTTCTTGGGAGTCAAAGAGACACAACTCAAAATATAAATTTTGTTTCCTTGACATGCATTTTGATCCAATTCTTCTTGAACAGGCTTTTTTTCTTTTGTTACTATTGTCTCTATTGCAGTAAATGGAAGTCAAGAAGCACCTGCTGCAGAAACAAAATCCTCTCCTCTCAAGTGTGTCAGGACTGGAGCACACATACTTGGCATGAATAATGTGTAAATGCTTACTGTAAATTGAGGAAAGCCTAGAGTCATATTAGTATCATATATAGATATATATATATCCCCACGCCTGAATTGACTTGAAAATTAATCTCATGTACCATAACTTTAAACCCTTGAAAAATTACAAAGTTAAACATAGACCCTTCTCTACAAAAACATGGGTTGACACTAGATCTTTAAGTCCCTTCAGACACAAACCACTCTTATTCTGTGATCTTTAACAGCTTTTCTAAACCCTCTGAAGCAGTCAATGGAACAACTGCATGGATACAACATTCTAGGAACCACAATGCAAGTTTGCTGCTAGACATCTTTATTTTCCTTTAACAAAATACACAAAGGCACAAGATTCACTTATATCTTGTCATTATTTTACAGGTATAAATAGTGCTTCGTATTCAAGTACAATCAAGTGCAGAGACTTTCTATATTTTATGTAAACACAAAACAGAACTGTATGTATGCGCCTCTGGTTCATCTGCAATGCAAATACCAAAGGAGATACCATTTTTGAGTGTCATTTAATTGAATTCTATCAAAAAGTTAAACTATGAATAACATCAACACTACTGTAATGACACTTTCCATATGCTTAAGTCAAATGTCCGATGACACTTCAATTTGTAAACATCTGTATTTAAGATGTACTCAATTTACTTCAGTAGGGAAACATTAAAAGGTATCTAAGTTCACTAGACCAAATTTACTAGATCAGCTGTGGGCCAGTAGTTGTTCGTTAACGGCTAAAGAGATGCCAAGTTATAGGTCACCTTTAATAAAACTTAAAAGTTCAGTTTTTCAAATATGCTTAGTGAACTACGTCTATGACTGTTAGACTTCAACCAACTATACATTCCGTGAGTTAACTTAAAGACATGCTTAATTTACAATATCCACTTTTACACAAAGCTTTGACATACTGTGGCAGTTGAGGCAGTTTCAAGCTCAAGCGAGATTTTTAAGTTGTACCATTTAAAAAAGCTCACCTGAATAGTAACAACAGGCATGAACAAAGCTAAAAACTAGCTACAGAAGGCACTTGAAGTACTTTATTCTGCTTTCATTAAGGATTCCTCACTTTGTTCAGTTGAAATAGCAGAATCTGAAACAGAGTCTTCAGTTGTTGAAACATTTTCTGCTGCTTCTTTTTCAGCTTCTTCAACAAGACTATCATTCAACTGCTCAGCACTTGGTGCTTTCTCATCCGTCTCATTTGACTCAGTGAGCTGAGCCACTTCTTCAGATTCTGTGGAAAAAAAAGAAATCCAATACCTATTTTCAGAAATAGCAAACAGCTAATATTTCTAAAGTGCATATGAAAATATTTTGCAAACATATATACAGGTTTCATTACATAAAGTTCTCAACTGCCAAAGGTAAAACTATCAAGAAAAAAGAAACTGCTGTGGAAAAGAGTTCAGACCCCACTGAAAATACTACATATTATTTGTGAACATTGATACTCAACAGAATATTTCTGGGCTTGTTCATTTCATGTGAGAGATTGTTACAAGTAGACATTATGGTAATTCAGTTTCTTTATTCTTGGTAATGGAAGCAATACAAACTGTATAGCTTTCTCAAGCTGAACCTCCATACAAATACATTCTAAAAGATTCTACTTGGTGGAAACTACTTTAAACATAAGGAGCCAGGTCAGGTAATTAGAAAATTAGAAGAAAATAGAACAATCTAGTTCAACATCTGAGAACTGCCAATAAAAAACTGAATATTCTTGATCTTGCTACTTGTCTCACCTCTGCTTTTTTTCTTCAGTCTCAGATACTACAAATGAGTTTATGCCTTTTCTTGCTCCAGCCCCTCCACACTTATGTTAGATCTTTACTGCAGCTGTTGAAGCTTGAGGGACAAAGAAACTAGAGGATGGGAGGAACTGCATGCCCTCAATTCTCCTATAGTATAACCCAACCATTACTTGTCTGCTCGCTCCTGCAGCCCTTAACTGAACAATGCTCAGCATTCTGCAGAGCTGCCTTGTTTTCAACCTACCAAAAAACAGAAGCACTTTCCCTAAAGCAAACAGTCAGTTATTTTACCCGACTTTTTCCCTCACTGAATTTTATAGAAACTTCGTGAAGCTGCTGAAACTCTCAGTTTAAAAAGGAAAACCTTACCTGGAAAGTTAGTACAATAATTAAAGGTCTGACAACGCTAAGGAACTAAAGAGCAGGTTCTTTAAACAGGAAGCCATAGCAGTCATATGAAATGGTACTGCTAACTCGCTTATAAATATGATAAATCTTTATTGAATATACACAGTGATTCCATTTTAAATGCACTGATTAGTTGAATTTTAACTTCATACCGAGTGCCTTAAATTATTGTAGGAACAGTAGCTAAGAAAAAGCTCCTTAAGTAAATTTGAAGATGACCACAGAAAGGTAGCATTCTTGATGATTAATCACAAATCCCAGATTTAATTGAAGAATGCAGCTGTGCACAAGCAACAGCAAACAGCTCTACGATGGTTTAAGGCAAGTTTAAGAACTTTATGGTTGCAACTTTAAAAGCCCTGGTTTTGGCTTCAGTAGTTCCCTCTTTCCTACCATCTCTGCTTAATGCTTACAGAGCACGTGTACTTCACACAGAACGAGTTCATCTAACCCTCTTCTTAGAGGTTACTTCATTGTATAACCTGTGATAATCACAATACTGCATCACTACCAGATTAAGTAGAAGATTTGAATAGTCATGCTACAGACAAAAACAATGGAATTTCTAAACTAAGAACTGTGAACAAGTCATTGAACTCCAGGTAAGCTGATCCAGGTCTGCCTCAAAAATCACAGAACTCTAGCCATGTTAACCAGATAGCAGACAAAACACAGCAGGCAGAAATTCACATATTTTAAGTGACAAATTGGCTTACAAAGATATACCATATTCACACTGTCCTGTGAAAGCAAAGCATATTTAATAAAGAAGCAAGCCAAATCTCAAGCAGAATTTGTCCACTTATTATTAAAAAAAGCAAGTAAACAGACCATCTGACCAACTTACTCCTTAGTTTTATCTTCTATCAGTTCTAATCCTAATGTTTCTGCTCCATTTGAAATACGTGCCCAAAGCTAAGCTCTAATTTTGGTACAACTCAAGCATATGCTCAGAATTGAATTATTTTTTGAGAACAGTATCACTGTGAACGCTTCCATTGAAGTGCAAACCAAGTTTCGGCATCTGCCTTGTAAATAGAAATCTTCTGAAACATACTAACAGTTGCTATACGCCAAGAGTATTAAATAAGTGTAGAATATTCAGACAGCCAGGGAACACCATGCAAACCTGGAGATCACAAGTTATCTTCATAAACTCCTGATGGCTACAATGAAATCTGAAGTTCAAAAGCATCAGCACCAGATATTCACCACAAAATACTCATGCTGTCAATCTGCAATTTCAACATTCAAAATGTTGCTATATGATAAGTCTACATCAAGAACAGAGCAGAAGCACCTAACACAGTGAAGGCAGAATTAACCACAAAGGTGAAAGTAATTCATGGTGTGTTTATACCCCCAATATAAGATCCAAACATGAATACTTTGAGATGTTCATGAGAGACCTGCCTTTGATAGGAAAAAACAAAAAAAATTGAGATCAATTCTTTTCTTAAGAACTCAAGTATTTGGTTTCATTCTGGTACTAAAATCTCCCAAGTTACACAGCTGAATAGCAAAACAATGTTTGTGCCAGTAATCGGCATCAGACTGACAGCTGATGACTTCATATTTCCAGAGGATTACAAAGGCCAAGGTTCAGTGCCAGTAGCACTCCACACAACCATTCTTCAGATCTCTTATCTATAGAAGTACCATGTAGCATGCTTCACTGTGCGAGCACACAGCAGAAAAAAGATGGAGCTTCATGCTCCATTCATTAGTAAAGTAGCTGGTGGTAAAAAAAACATTTATAGCACTTCTGCATCTCATTAGTCTGCAGTTTCTTCAAGCTATATAGCTATGGTTTAAACAAATTATACATAAGAGTTGGATATCCCTGTGTTGTCAATATTGTGATGAGTTTGGTTTCTTGATGTTAATGTTTGTTCACATCTAAGTGAAAATATTCTATTCTTGCCATGACAGCATTTATATTACCAGAGTGAACAAAAGGCTTCCCCAGAGCTATACCTTCACAACTCAAAATTACAATCAAGGAAGATGCTCATTTATTAATACAGCGCAACTGTCAGTAAGCAGAGTTATGCTTCAAATTAGGGTTCTGATGGAAAAAGTGATTTACTGAAAATGATATTTTCTCATTCGTAAGACATTACTTTGTGGCAGGACACAGGCAGTTATGCACAGCGACAGACAGGATAGCATATCAGCAAGACATGCTTCAGATATTAGTTAGGTTAAATATTAACGCATGCTCTATGCTGGCTGCTTACTAATTATCAAAACAGAATGGTTCATACTCTGTAGATGAAATATTCAGAAAAGATTCAGGCATTTAAACCACATAGAAACAAAAGTCAATGCACCAAGTTCTAATTTCTCCTCCAAAAAGTTTCAGCATATACTTCTTAGCAGGAAAAGGTAAGTAGGGAATGACCCCCACAGTGGTTTAATTTTTGTTGGGTTTTTTTTTTGTTGTTGTTTTAAGTTAAAGAAGCACACCGAAATATGAAGACCACAACCAGGAAAAAAAAAAGTAATTTTCAGTGTTAAAAGGTAAATCAAAAATATCACTTCTACAAAAAAAAAAAAAAAAGCTGTTTTTACTTGAAAGTTCTACTTTCAGAAAAAAGTATTTCACAGAATTTTCACTCCCACATTTCAACTGCCTAATGAAAAACCCACACTAATTCTTAAAGCTTTTTTTTTTTTTTAACAACATCTGTAAACTGACTCAACAGCTCAGACCCATTAAAAGTATAGTTTGATAAACATTACTTCAAATATAATACTAGCTTAATTAGCACACCCTCTCTCAAAACCTCTAAAAGGCTGTAGCTGAACATTATTCAGATGTCCTCAAGGCACATATCTCCAAGAAGCAGGAGCTTCTCCATTTGATTCATACAGAAAAAGAAAGCCTGAGTTTTGAAGACACCATTAACAACTCCTATCTTTTCTACAACAATCTTCTGCCTTTAAAAGTAGCCATGAATTTATCAGTCCATCCACTATTCACTGAAAAGATCAGATAATTAGAGGGCAGAGGTGAAATTTGCATGGTTTGGCTTCACACATGATTTAGTTCTTGTTTCAATACTATTATCATAAAAGTACATTTAAGTAGTCAAGTACACTTATCTCTGTTGCCATTCGACCATAGTTCTCCATCTCCTCAGTTGTGTGAATAAAACTGTTAGACAGCTATATCTACATACATAAAGCAGATTGTAAACTGTGGCACACTGACAAACACAAGGGGAGAGAAATAAAATATGCTGTCTTAATAAATACTTGAATGTGGAGCTTCTCAATCTATGTCAGAAGGAATTTCTTCCCTCCTGTATGTTGCTCCACGATACATCATCCTTTCAGGTGAGCCAACAACTGGCTGGGGAACTACACTGAAACTATCTGAGGAAATGCTGCCCTGTCACAAGCATTGCTTTGACAGGAAAAGAAGTCAAGCAAGTTTTCCCTGCAATGCACCTTTCATCAGACTGCACCCACAGAGATAAGTCTTCCCTACCAGTCTTAATCAGCATTCCCATGCCATTTTGTACTTAGTGTTAAAGAGTAAACAAGTATTCTGTCACAATCTGACAGTTACAATCTGATGAACTTCCAGTCTGAATATCAGGTCTGCACCATCTCATAACTTTTTCCAACATACTCCCTGATTTGAACTAATGCAAAATGCAAGTAGAGAGACTCTTTAGTTCTAAATTATAATTTCCAAAGTCTTTTAAAACACTGCATCTTCCTGTTGGCTGTACACCAGATGCCTACTGTATCTGCAGACTATAAAACGTCTCAAAAGGAACTATGTTAAATTAAAATTGACAATTTGTCTTTGAACTCCTTGATTTTAAACAAGGGGTTTTTACTAGATTTTCCTGCCCTGAGGAAAACAGCAAAAGGAACAAAGGCAGAAATTCCAATGCAACTTAATCAAATGACCTGCTGAACACAGTTGAAGTTAACCACTTCGAGATGTATTCCCTCCTTAATTTATTTACAGTGCTGTTTTCCATGTGTTTATCAGTAACAACAGTATAAATAATTTTGCTGTGATATCATTTGTGCTGAACATACTGCATGATATCAAGAAACTTTGGAGTTCGGGACAAAAAACAGCAGCATCAACAAGTTAAGCTAGAAGCAGGAACAAAAAGATTGGAAAAATTGTAGACTGTACCTACTTGTGAAGCTATTTCTATAGAAAAAAAAAATCACCCAGGTAGAGAAATCCCAATGTACAGTAAAGACAAACATACAGACTACATATCAATAACAGTTGGCACATTCAATAGCTGCACGCATGGGACATGGCAATTTCATTGGGCATTAAATAAGAGCAGACTTGGCGAGGTTAGCACGTACCTTCTGTCTGCCGATTCCCCTGCGGTTCTCTCTCTCTTGATTCTGGATGCTCTGTTTCCGACTGCAATTCTGGAAGTTGCTTTTTTTCAAAATTGAAGTCTGGTAGCCGTGGAGCCCGAGGTCTCGTTTTTCTTGCAGGATTCAGGAAAAAGCAGTAGGCACACCTAAACGCTGCACAAAAGCACATCCAGTAATTAGCCTCACTGACCGATTTCACCGTTTCACCCTACCCTGCACAATATCTTGACTGTCCAAAACACTATAAAGAGAATTAAATGACTATCAACACCTAAGCATATTCCCATCAAATTTATACAAGTGTTCTATTTAGCTTTTTTTTTTTCTTCCCTTCAGCACACATTTACTTATTAAATACCTGCTTGCTTTCAGCTCCGCTGCACTTCAGCATGGATATTTTTGCCCATAATTGTGAAATATTAGACGACAAAAAAAATTATGCAATTCAGTACCGTGAATTGTTGTCACATGCCGTTCTATTCTTTCCTACAGGAGACCTAAGCTGGCAGATTACCTTCTTATTAAGATGTCACTGTGCTTGTTTTTCAAGTAAAAGGATGCCATGTACTCTAACACATTTCCTCACTATTTGCTCTTAGAGGAGCATTCAGCTCCAGTGATGCTTAGTTAAGAAAAGGCAATTTTCTTCCGAAATACTGTATACCACATAACACATTTTATACAGTTAAACACATATTTTCACCAAGACACAAGTGGGGGGAAATGGCCATCTCTTGCACACCAGAACTGTGAATACACTTGAGCAAGGAATGACATATAGACTAAATATATTCAGACTCAGAGGAAACTTTCATCTCATTCTTTTAAAGTGCTATATATTTTCTCACAAAATTAAGAGAAACAAGATTAAATAGACTTATCTAGCATTTCCTCATTTTTCAAACATCAGGCTTACACTTGTGGTAGAAAGAAGGCAAAATAAAACATCTGTGTTCAATAACGAGCTGTGTCTGTCTTAAGTTATTGTCAGCCATAAATTCACATATAGCCTCCCAGGGCTTGTTCCCAGTCCTTTTCCAATATCTCCCCAAGATCTTCTTGCCAAAGCAAAATTTTAAGTTCTGGTTAAAAAGGAATACTTTAATGTCAGATCGTTTCTGAACATAAAACCCTTCTGAGAACCGTTCAAAGCAATTTTCAGGGATGCATTGGAGGAGGTTTATTTCTACTGAGTAGGTTTTTTGCACAGAATCCCTGTCCTGGAAGTTGCAGTAAAGTACTTCTTCAAATCTTAAAGTGAATCTTTAGATACAGAGAAGCAAGTCACCATAAAACTGTTCCTGCGTGAACTGGCATTTCACAGAGTCAGTTGAGTATTTTGCCACAGTCAGAATGAAGCATCACACATGCCTGTTATGAAACAAGCCAGCTATTACAGTCTACTGTACAGTCTACAGATGAGTTCTTACCTACATATTCGAACTCCTCCTTCAGAGCCATACCATTGTGAGAACAACACTGCTGACATATAAGGGCATACCTAGAAAACATTAATACTTAATTTTGTACCTTTAAGTAATAACACACTGAAGCAGGAGAAACATTTTACTTTAAACACCAATAGCTTAGATATTTATTCTAAAAAATTAATTTGCACAGTGAAATTGATACTAAAGGCCAACTAAATCTGTATACTTAACAATTTTTAAAGTTGGTTTAGAAACAGCTACAATTTAGAGTTCATAGTTGAATAGACTTTTAATACTAGCATTTTCAGAAAATAACATCAAAACCATTTAAATGTTTGTACCACATTAGTGACCACAGCTAATATGGGAGTTCAGATATGTCTGGACAGTTCTGAAGGCAAAGCATTTATAATAGTAATAAAGTTGAAGTGAAAAGATAAATAAATGGTTGGGTTTCTTGAACAATTTATTCACCTACTTGAGTATCAAGGTTTATTACTTTTATATCATGGCTAATACCATTCAAAGTAGTTACCATTTTCCCTACAGACATCATGAAGCACTAAGCAGCAGCCATTTCATTTTAAAAATGTGCAATACTTATAGTCTTGACCCTTCTAATTTTTTTTTTTTTTAAATAAAAAAAAAAAGGGTTAAGTTCCCTAACTCAACTGTTTGCATTCTCCCTTAAGCAATGTCTTACCTGTTCTGAGGACCATCACCAACCAAATATTCAATAACTCTATCCATAACTCCTCTTTCTCGAGGAAGAATAGGTCTCGCTAAAGGAGGGCCTGGAGGATGAAGACCTAGGAAGACATGAAAAGTATCAAATGGATTTTCAACTATGTTGTATATAATCCATCACGTGTGCATGCTAGTGCCATTAAAATCCCACCTACTCAATATAAAATGTATATTCCTTCATTCACTAGGAAAGCTTTAATTTTTTTCTCAACCCACAACAGTTGAAAGTTCACCTTCTCCTTCAGCTTACATTAACTCATTTTACTTTTATACGTTGTTAAATTTATTTCTAGAAAACAATGTATCAATAGTAGTTAATGACGACTGAGAATTATAGACTTTTTAAGAAAAGTACTGCTCTTTTTTGAGTTTTCTTAACACACTTTCAAATCTGCATATGTAGTTTTCCAAGTTCATGCCAACAAATCTGGGGGGGGGAAATCAATTCCAACAGCAAAAGAATAAGTAAGGACACTACCAAAGAAGCACCCATTGGCTTCTGCAGTCCCTAGGCAGCAGGAGCCTAACTGAAAACATGTACCGCGTGTATTCAGTCTACACATTAAACATACCCAGACATCTGATATTTTGGTAATCTAATATTTGTTGGAAAGCTGGATATTTTCAGAACTGTGCTTAGTCAAAATAGTCAGAAGATCAGTGATATGAAAATATTTCTGTATGTGTCTGATTACTACCAAAATAGAACTCCTTTCAAAAACAAGTAACAACATTCAGTGCTACCGCCTTCATCTCTGTTCACATACAGCAATTACAGCACAGCAATGGCACACACTTGTCTTCCAACAAAGTTTGAAACCCTCTGGCCTGCTTCAACACCATCACAAACTACCAATTTCCATATGTCACTTAAATTCACACTTCTATCTTCCCTTCTAGTCTTGACACAGAAGAAGTTAGACATAGTGAACAAATACAATAAAAATTGACCACTCAAAAAGCAAGCATTTCAAATCAAGGACACTCCTGGCCAAAAGCCATTTTACACACACAAGATAAGTTACAGTACATTCAAAAATTTAACACATTTATCAGATTATACGGCAACATATACTGCCTTCCACTTCTCTGTTAATTAATAGTAACTATTTTAAAGGAAATACTGCTTTTAATCCACAGTAATTCTATGCAACAAGATGTATGCCTCCCAGAACTGGCATATCACATTGTCATACCTGCAGGCTACAGACAATGCTTCAGTTTGAAAAACTGCTTGATCAATTAGTTTTAGTTAAATCTCTTAATTGTGTGTCCAATCACCAGCCAACATCCACATCAGGTTAATTTCAAATAAGTGCTACCAACTGAAAACATCTGATTCCTCATCTTAAAGGACAGAACCTTAGAACACATCCTTCTGAGACCACTTTTACTACTCAAGATGAACTTTATATCCCAACCCTTCAGATTCTTTTTAAAGGTTACATTAACTGCAGTCTGCTCTACTGCTTGAACACTTTGCATTGTTGTGAGAATACACACTTCCTCCAAAGTCCTGCCTTCTAAATTCTGACCTGAAATGACTCTTTACATGAGCAAGGATTCTGCATATTATTCAGTCCAGAATTCATCCACATAAATGATAAGAAGAGGTTCCTTCCAGGATCTCACACAGTTAACTGAGACAAAGACCATGCTACACCCACTAACCCAAGAGACTAACACCTATACTTGAAAGCTCATTCAGCAGTTGAAAAAGCTACTACAGCATCTGAAATCATATTTGGCAGCTCATTAACTAAACTTCTAACATATCACAGAGGAAAAAATACTTACAGCTGAACAATGCTATAGGCTCGTGGGTCAACATACAGCATTAGTTCCAGACAACTTGTCCTGCTGCTATGATTTTGCCCAATGCCAAGGAGAAAGAAATGAATGTGGGGTAATCTGAAGCCATGCAAAACTGAGTATATTTAATCCTTAGGAGTAAAATTCTCGAGGCCCAAAAAGCAACTCCTATTCTCTCAGGGAAGAGTTCTGGCTTGTAACCATTCAATATATCCAATAAAAACACTTATGTAAAACACATAGCTTAGAAGGGCTTTCAGTGACCACACATTTAGCTTTTGATTCTCTATTCCAGTATTTTTCTTGGAAATGTGTTTCATAGATTGGATTAGTTGAAGTAATTCAGAAGGACATTTAATTGAAAGACACTACAAGGAAAAAAGAAAAAAAAAAAAGAGCAGACTTCAAGCTTCACGGAAGATAAATTTATCTTTTCTGTAGCCCTTTTATGCATGCCCTAGCTGCCCCTAGCTGAAGTCATTCCTTCCAGTAACTTTTAGCAGATTCTTATTCATAAGCACCCACAGAGAAGCAACATGTATGCTATGGGTATACAGAGGCAAAGACAACACAGCAGCTCTTGCCACTTAATAAGCTGATCTAAGATGGGCATTCTGCTTAAACAGCATTAAATGTAACCGACAGCAATTCTCTCTCAAGCCTTTTATCTTTTAACCTCACAGATGCAAGCAAAGGGAAGATTCACGGCCAAAATGCACTACAATCAGTTGTAAACCTGAAGTTCAATAGTAATATATCTACATCTCCTAAGGTAAAAAAAAAAAAAAAAAAAACTTTCACAAAGTAGGTCTCAAACATTTGGAGCTATGTCCTCTCACAGTCCTACACTGAGAGTGAGATTAATCTTGTTATTAAGGGTGCTTTTTCTAAAAGAAAATGCCTCTCATCAATTCTTGAAAACTGACCTAAATGGTTTGTCCTGATCTACACATAAACAGTAAGATTTGATCAGAACATATTGCAATTTACATGTCTCCAATAAGCACATAGTTTCATTCTTAACATATTGGGTTTTTTGTTTTTTGTTTTTTTGTTTTGTTTTGTTTTGTTTTTAAAATCATCCTCATTTTCACAAAAGAACTGAAATCAGGCGACATAAATCAGCATTCTCAAGATATTCCTGTATTCTGCAAACAAGTAGTACTTAAAACAAAGAAAAACCTCAAAGCAGTTACCAGAAGAAATTCACTACAATGTTAACTAGGCAGAACCCTACATTTTACAGATTTTTTTCCAAAGGTTGGCCAGAGAAAACTTCAAGTGAAACTTGAATTTCCTAAGGCTTCACAAAAAAAAAGAATAGAAAAAGAAAAAACTCAGTGCTTCCATTAAAAAAAAAAAAAAAAGCGAATGGCCAATGTTTAACATATGAGTGCAATGGCAAAGATTTGGAAGACTGATATAATCTGCAATAAAATTGAAACTCTACCATTTTTTTTCCCTCAATATCTGGTTAGTATTCAAACACTGATTAATATCCAAAAGACCAAATTTTTTATATGCCTCATATATCATAAAGTTTCCAGTAGTTAAAAAAGGTAAAATTCAAGTAAAACTACCTAGCATTACAACATGCTCCAAGGAAAACTTCAATTACCTGACTACTAATAACTCAAACCAACCATCTTAGTTCTCATGCTGTTATGGACACCAGTAATTAATATGAACATCAAAAGCAATCATTGTAGAAAGACTGGTCATTTTTGCAAAGCTTGGCAAACTCTCAACTACCTGCTGGTTATTAATTTTCAAACATATGGGAGCTCCGTGGTAATACACGTTAAATTGATTCTCCTCTACAAAATATAGTATAATGAAAATGAATTATTAATCTTCTCTACTTTAGAGATAATTAAGGCTATTCACATTTGTTGCAAGCCATGCATAAACTTAGAGGCAATGATATTACTCTTACAGATAGTGAATTTACATACTTCCCACTACAGCTGCATGACTAAGATTTTATATGCTTGAAAGGTTTGGGAAAACTCAAGAGAAAACAAGGCTTCCACACTGACAGTTACAGCATACAACAGAACACTGCTGCAACAGACTAACGTTTAAGTAGAAAAAATGCACATGCATACAAAGCATTGTCATCAAAGTCACATTAAATATTTTAATTAACAGTCTTGGCAACTGTCCTTTTAAACAAGCTAATTTTTCTTCCTCCTCTAAATCCTTTCTGCAAGTAAGGGCTAAAATTCACCCAGCTTATTCATTGTACCCAATGATGTCTTTTTTCCCCAATAAGAAAACTAGAAGACTGCTGATACTTGATTACAAAGCCAGCATCTTAACCAAGAAGGAACATGTGATTTTAAGCTCATTAAAGAATTACCAACAAGCAGGTTTCAGTAAACACTTTTTGAACCCAAATGACCACTTCCTTGGTGTGTGAAGCTAATTTACAGTACTTCAAGATAATCAAGAAGTATTAATATCTTGCCATTATAGTTCACTTCAGGGATAAAAACAAATTTAGCAGTTTCATAATAAAGGTAAACAATTACTAAGCAGTAACAAGGCTTAACAAAGCGCAGTAAACAGATCGCTACTCATGAACACTGCACCAAATTACAGTGGTGCTGAAAAGAATCTTGGCAACTTGCATCCCCATGACCACTTGAGGAACTTTAACATCCACAAGAGTACGAGTCCTGATGAGACACATCCCAGAATTTAAGGAAATTAGCTGATGTAGTCACCACGTCACTTCCAATGACGTGGATGGCGTGCCATACAGAGGCATCTAGATAGGCTTGAGCAGTGGGCCCAGGTGAACCTCATGAGGTTCAACAAATCCAAGTGCAAGGTCTTACACCTGGGCCAAGGCAACCCTCACTACAAATACAAGCTCAGGGACAAAAGGTTTGAGTGCAGCCCTACCAAAAAAGACCTGAGGGTAATGATGAATGGGAAGGTGAATGTAAGCCAACAATGTGCCATCGCAGCTCAGAAAGCCAGTTGTACCCTGGGCTGCATCAAAAGAAGTGCAGCCAGCAGGTCATGAGGGCTGATTCTACCCCTCTACTCTGCACTGGTGAGGCTTTACCTGGAGTACTACATCCAGATGTGAATTCCTCAGTACAGAAGAGACATGGACATGTTGCAGCACATCCAGAAGTGGGCCACAAAAATAATCTATAGAATGGAACACCTTTCCTACAAGGACAGGCTGAAAGGGCTGGGACTATTCAGCCTGGAGAACAGAAGGCTCCAACATGACCTGAGAAAGACCTTTCAATATCTGAAGGGGAGCTACAGGAAAGAAGGGGACAGACTCTCCAGAAGGATCTGTGGTGACACAACAAGGGGAAATGGTTTCAAAGAGGGTAGATTTAGAGTGGATATATGGAAAAAGCCTTCTTACAGTGAGGGTGGTGAGGCACTAGAACAGGTCACCTAGAGATTCAGTGGATGCCCCATTCCTGCAGACTTTTAAGGTGAGGCCCAGATCAGGCCCTGGGCAACCTGACGTAGCTGTGGTGTCTCTGTTCCACTGCAAGGGAGTTGGGCTAGATGGCTTTTAAAGGTCCCTCCCAACTCTAAGGAATCTATATTTTTGAGATTGTGATCTCCTCCACTGTCTTGAGATCCAACTTGCCAAACATTCTGCAACAAATGTCTGCAACAATTTGCAAAAAACAAACCCTGGATCTGGCCCCTACTGATTCACCTTCAATGAGCAGAACAAAACCTCTCCTCTCAAAATCTCCCAAATTTTAGCATCCCTCCCTAAACCAAATGGCACATGCTCAATTCAATTAAGTCCATTCCTTCACAGCAGGAAACCAGAAACAAAAGGAAAAATACTTCCAGAATATGAAACCAAGTTTTAAGGAGCATTCACTTCTACAGGATTTTGACCTGCTGGTAAACTTTTGACTATTGCACCAAACTAACATGCAATTTTAGAAAAAAATCCAGATACAACACAGACAATTCTTCTAGCATATTTGGTATTTCATACTTAAAATCTATGAATATAGATTGCCTGAGTATACCTGCTGAAGTAAAAATTTAAATAAATGTCAAGATGCATGTTAAAAAAATATGTGCAGGGTTTAGTCAGAAACATGAATGCGTTCGGAAAGTGTTCTCCTCTATATCTGATTTATATAACTGTAGAGTTCTTCTAAACTAAGAACATAAAAAGGTATGCTATATTGTTGACTACAGAACACTGCAAAGTTTTATAGCCATTTAAACAAAGAAGCCATAACAGTTAAATGAGCTCAGGCAATAGGTTTCAGCATCAAGAGGTGCCAGCTGTAAAGAGTTATAGCTAATTGAATATGGAACTCCTGCTTAATCAGATAACTGCTCTGCAATTTCCAAATGAAATGCCATTTCCATACTGTCTGAAAATGGCCTATTTTATAGGTAACCAGAGAAAACAATATAAACTGTAAATAACAGTAAGCATTCTGTTTACCCATTCCAGGCACTGAAGTAGCTGGGGATCCAGGGCGTCTTGGTAGAATGTTTGACTGCAAGGGTGGCACAGCAGTTCTTTCTGGTTGTCCAGTAAGAGCAGATGCATCCCTCTGCTGATTAGGAGATGGTGTTGCCAAAACAAGTGATTTTGGAGAGCCTTGCTTAGGAGTAGCAGGTGTGGGTGTAGAAGCATTTCTTTGAGCTGCAGTCCTCTGACGAATTTCTGACAAGATATGCACATACTTATTTTAACATCTAACACTATAAGCAAAAAATAAGTACGTTAATATCACTAGCCTGCTATTTTAATCAGCCAGAAATAACCGAGTCAAATAAAACCAGAAAGGCCTATAACTAAAGACTGCCACTGAATGGTTGAGCATATCATAGAAACACAGCTTGTACAGAATGCTGTTTTTAATAGTAACGATCATTAACTGTGTACTTGGGGTAAAAGACTTCCAGAAGAAAATTAGCAGATGCTTACCTTATAATCTTGTACTCTAAAGCAGAAAGTTGGACAGATAAACAGATAAATTCCAACCAGAAAGCACAGATGGAACCTGTTATTTCTGTTTTACTCTATGATTTAAACACGCTTCCAAGCATTTCGTTTTCCATGGGAATAAAAACTATTCAGTCATTGCCTAAAATATCCAGGTTAAGTATCCAGTGCTATTAAGAAACTTTCAGATTAGATAATTTCAGATTGTATAAATTAAAAGTCTAGAATGACAACAAAATATTACACTGCTAATCTTAAATAGGTAATACAGTTCTGTTCCCTCTTTTCAATAAATGTACCAACGAGCCGCATGTTTGGATTGTCACAAAGCAGGAAAAGACTCTATTACATCGTTCACATACTTTTACTTTGATCTCAATCTGTGACCACTGAGTTAATATTATTTCTAAGAACATTTTTGTATGTTTCTTCAGCTTCTCTTCCACCAAGACAAAGCTCTCATTAATAAAAAAAGGAATATCATCCCAGCAATATATTATGGTTTAGATATTTTAATCGAGTCATGACATTTTGAAGTTCTATTACATTTATATACAAGTTTGTTCACCAAAGCAAGGCAGGATCAGTGACCAGGAATAGCAACCACTGAACTATTTCTCATCCTATCTATATCATGTTGCCTCCAAAGAACATTCAAAATACTCTACTGTAAATAATTAAATTGAAATTAACCCTCACTTCAGGACTCCAGACATAAACACTGTTAGTATATGATGGCTTAATCTAAAAACTGTACTCCCAAAATGGCTACACCAGACACTAACCAATAGCCTCCAAAACTAGTCCCCAGCACCCACAATATTTTGACTGAACTTGCTTATCTTTAAAAAATAAAATAAGGCATTTAACATTTGGTTTGGACGTTCAATTCATCTCCCTGAGTTTCTAGATTGGAGAGACTGCTGAGTTTCTGGCAGGCTGGAGTGTCAGCTCCTAGCAAGTAGTTAGTAAACTCATTATCAACTGGATGGCCAGGGGGAGATGGGTGTGCTGAAGTCTGAAGGAGCAACCTCTGTACCACACTAAGCTTTTGTATGTGCTATTTGGGGTGGTGAGCATGTAACATGAGCTTACAGTAGCCAAGGAAGAGTTGCTGTCACTGGAGCATCAGGTCAAACAAAAGTTCAGTTGGGTCAACTGCCAACACCTAGTGCTATGAAACTGCAACACGTAGGCTATGTTCTGGCCTACTAATCTGTGCATATATATATATATATATATATATATATATATATATATATATATATATATATATATATATATATATATATATATATATAGCATTAGTGTACACCAAAAGGAAGAAAGTATCATCATCCACAGTCAGAAGACTGCAACCAGTCTTATTAAAAAAAAAAATCTACCTAGCTCAGTTTCCTACTAAGCAGAACACATTATTAGCTTCCCCTTCTATGTTATCATGCACATTGCTGCATTAACTGACACTTCATCTTGCAGTTTAGATCACCCAACAAGTACGAAGATTCTGTATGCTTTGAAGTTGGTGTTAGCAAGTACAACGTGTCCCCTCATTTAAACTATTCTAGATCTGCATAACTGGATAAATTGGTGAGGTTGCAGAAATTCCTTAAAGGTCTCCTTGGTAACATGTTCCTACTTTTAAAACTAATCCTGTGTCAGAAATCGAATTTCAATTGAGAATTTATCTACGATAAACGTCTCACCAACACTGAGAGATTTTTGTGAGAGATTTTACTAGCAACATTTCAAATTAACCCGCACTAGAATAACTACTCTCTTCATTTACTCATTTGCAGCTTGTAAAATTCTGCCTAAAAAGTATAAATCATCTATAAATAATATATTGCATGTTAATTATGAACCTCTTGTAAACTTTCAGGTTTCCATAATGAAAGTCCCACGAGTTAATTGAAGAAAGTGTTCATTTTGTCTCTGTTCTAACAATATATAGCAACTGCTGAAGTAGTTTGAATTAAGTTTTGCAGTTTTCAAAGGTTTCTTCACCTCCTTCCCCCCCCCCCATAAATGAATACTTTCCATCTGTAAATTATCTGTAAGAAGACAGACGAGTAACTTGAAAATGGGCCTTTTATCCTTCAGGTGTGCTAAGTTCCCTCAATTCAGGTGTGTTGACCCCTCAGTTACTGGCACTGAACAATACTCATACATAAGCAGATAGATTAAAATGGCTATTCCCAACTGATGGTTCAGTATGATTTCTTGCAGGT
Organism: Tetrao urogallus; assembly: GCF_951394365.1. Taxonomy (NCBI): domain Eukaryota; kingdom Metazoa; phylum Chordata; class Aves; order Galliformes; family Phasianidae; genus Tetrao; species Tetrao urogallus. Next base: position 20,798,006 of record NC_136821.1, read on the forward strand.
TTATAGAGATATTGCTACTGGTGAGACAGCTGTATCTTTCACTTTTAAGAGCAAAGGTATTTTATTTCTCCTTCACTTCAAAACTTGATTTGTGTACACTGTTTTGAAAATATCTACAGCACAATGCCAGTCAAGACATAGTTCACAAACTTGTTGGCTTTAGTGGCAAAGATGAACCAAGAATTTCTTTATCCTTGGTGTCTGTACCCAACCCACAACTCGCAACCATCTGTTATTGCACTGTTTTTAAATTCAGGTCATGCAGCGATCTCAATTACAGAGCACTGCTAACAGCTGTATCAGCACATTGAAGGGAACAGGTAACAACAGGATATTACTGTGTGTTTTTTTCCCCACTTACTTTATTTTCTTCATAAGGACAGAGTTCTGAACATTAACTCCACCCCTCAAAGCACTGAATACATAAAAATCACACTTCAGTTTTCAAATTCCCCTCCTTCTGAATTTCCAGGATTTTCTAATAGCAAACATCGAGACTAACTGTAATTTTAAGAGATTAATTGTATTAATTAACAAGTGCATCAAAAATCACAAAAACTTTGAAAGGAGCTAAGCAGCACACAATGAAGCTGCTGAATGATCAATGCAGGGTCTCATTTCTTCTCTGTGGTAAGTTCAAACTCTCAGAAATCACAGAAACATCAAGGTTGGGAAAGACCTACAAGATCATCCAGCCCAACCAACTACCTATCACCAATAGTACTCACTAAACCATGTCCCTCAACACAAAATCCAAATGCTCCTTGAACACCTCCAGGGTCGGTGACTCCACCAACTCCCTGGGCACCATTCCAGCACTCGACCACTCTTTCAGAAAAGTACTATTTAGATATAAATCTCCCCTGGCACAGCTTGAAGCCATTCGCTCTAGTTCTATCACCAGTGGTTTTCTGAGAGTTAACTACTATGCGAAGCTGAATGATAAAAATCTTTGAACTAAATAATTTGTTAGATGTGTGAGTTTCTATTTCAACTTGCAAGTTAACCATATACCAACTAACCTTCCACCAACTGCTGTGTACAACTTTAAGTCCAATCTGACTGTTCATTATCTATCCAGTGCTTAAGATAATGAGTTCTGCTCCCTGACCAGCTTGTCTCCAAACTGAGACAATAGAAGTCTAAGGAAGTATAGATGTTAACTTATCAGCTATTTTATGAATTTCAAATTACTAATTCTGCTGTATGTCATATACAGTAAGTTATACCATAACCACAATAAGGCACCATCTAGTAAGTTGTAGTAAGTTAAGTTCTGTTCCATGCAGTGTATTTGTTTGGGGCAGATATTTAGCGTGAAAAACAATAAGCTAACACTTTTGATATCTAAAAATTGAACTAATGAATTACTGCATATACAAAAAATGGACTACTGAGAAAACAGGTCTCCTCATTTCAGAAAATAAAGCCAAACAGCACAAATACAAGCGCTGTGCACCTACAAAAACAGCATTTCAAGAATGAAAAAATCAAAGAAATACAGGCTTGCCTATTTCAAATAAGGAACATCCACAGACATAGTATAATAAACAGTCTATTAACCCTAAATAAAGGTCAATCAATCTACAAATTTTATTACAGAGACTTCCAAAAGTGGAAACTGCAATGAAAGATGAGCATCTCTGCTAAAGAGCAGCCATTTTACAGGGCTATTACCTTGTCCAGGTCTTGAGGTTGCAGATGTTCCAGCAGATGGCAGTTCAGCCTCCTGCCAATTAATTATAAATAACATTATCTGAATGTACAACTCCATGGTACCTTTTACATTAACTCACTATCAATAAAAATTCTTACCTTTGCATTTGATTCCGGATCAAACCTTTCAAGAATTAGTTTAGCAGTCTTGTATGTTTCCTTCTCCATCACTTCCTCAAGCTGGAAACAAAAGGGTCCACATATCAAAACAGAATTCTTTCAGCATTTTCTTCACACACACCTATTCACAACCAACATACAGAAGTTACCAAATTGTGAAGCTCTACTCAATGAGTCATTCAGATGTAACTCACATAACATGTTCAGATAACTGCAGATTTGGTGCATACAATGGATATGTAATTTTCCTTCCAAAAGTTTAGCAACTCTAACGGGCTACTTGTATTTAACAGCTTTATTGCAAGGAAACACCAAATATTGCTAATTGTTTACATATAATGAGGAGAATAATTACATGCACCAACTTCAATAATGGAATGTGCAAAAATCTATCAGCCATCATTATTGGAAGTTATTAGACATGACAAGCACATGACAGGCAATTCCTTAGATTTATTTCCTCATAGCACTTAATGCTATTAATTTAAGGAAGGTCGTTAGCCAAGTGCTTTACAGAATAAAGTCTCTGTGCCAATTAACTGCTGTCAGCATCGATTTTAGATTATTTATTAGCAGAAGCAATTAGCTTGCTGCAAAAGCTGTGAGAACTCACTAACTAGAGAACAGCCATGGAATTTGCTCAAATGACTTTAAAGGCTGGAACTCCATCTTTACAGCAATTCAAACTGCTTTTCAGAAGAAAAAAAAGGGAACATGTTAAGAATTTAAATAAAAAAAATTTACTGAGAACTATGCATACTTCAGGGAGTGTAATTAAAGCACTTCATTATTACAGCATTTTATTTACAATGCACTCAAGTGGCTTTATAGCTAATACATGGGCTTAATTAAAAAAGTAATCACTAGTAAAGTATCATTTTAGTGGTTAACAGTCAACATCAGAAGTAGCTTAACTTTAAAACAGATAGCTAAAGTTATGACAAATAGCAAATATACATAGAAATTATAATGCATTTTACAGTATCTTAAGCAGACCTTTTCTCTTAGATATGCTGACTAATGGCCACATTCAGCTAAAAGTAGTCGTTTGTTTGTTTGTTAAATTTGCTGTTGGCATAAGCTGTAAAACTGAGAAGGTCAGTGGTCAAAAAATTACATTCCCTCAAAGTCATTTATCACTGCTAAAATAATAAATGGTGCACATTAACATGACTTTTAGGCAAGTATTTCACTAGTGAGAAACTAGCATCTCAGCCTGTGTATACAGTCCTTGCATTGCTTTTACCATTAAAGAAACCTCAGAATCACAAATAGACCTCAGAAGATAAATAAATTCCACTCCATTTAACAGATACACAGTACCCATTTAGCAGCTCTCTCCTACACGCACTACCAGAAGTTCAAGGCAAGGAATACTACACAAGCTGCTAATTAAAGACTGTTGAAATAAAAAGGGAACGAATAGGGAAGTAAAAATAATAATAAATTCGCTAAATTTTTATTTCTGCAGGGTTTTGGAGTTAACCCACTAACTTAGAAATGCCACGCAGTACACACTAAGATCAGAATTAAGAGTCTAATAGGAAAAACAAAGCATTAATTTCTCATAAAAGTGCAAACCATTAGGCAATCCTTCACATGACCAGGTGATGTTAGCAAGGGAAAGTGGGGAAGCACTAACCATCAGTGTCAATATCCAGTCCCCAAACCAAAAGGAAGAGCCCCAAGTCACTTCACATAAATGACCGTAGAATGCATGCATTTGTCTTCATAGCAACACAGGAAAATGAGAAAACCTCAGACTAGATGACTTCTAGGTAAAGAAAGAACAGAATGCTCCACCATCACTTGACACTTTCCTGTCACAAGATTCAGATGTCACAGTCATTCTCAAGTTATCGAATTATGGGATAATTCAACAAGTTATTCTTCATATTTTCAAGTTTATACACAGCTATATAAATCCAGCAAAGCTGAAACTGAATGAGAATTCACATCTGCAATCAAGCTTTTACAAATTTCTTGAAAACTCCTAAAAAAGATCGAGATTTTTATAAATACACTCACCAATCTCATGGTTTCACTTCTAGAATATATTTTCCTGAAATCAGCTAAATTTATATTGGCTGACAATATAAAAAAAAATAAAGTAGTGAAGAGATCAAACTTTGCTTACTGTTTAAGCAAATTAGTATAATTACTAGAAGCACATAATGGCTTGTGTGCATAAGCTTGGAATACTGTAAGAATGCATGAAGAAGAAACTTGCTTCTGCACTACCACAAATCCATTTGTAAATACAAATCAAATCACTGACTTCTGGATCATTCACTACTTTGAAACGACCCCAGAAAAGCTTTGTGCTGAACAATGGCTCAAAAACACAACAAATTGCTCTACAGTTCCGCTCTTCTCCCTAATAACCTTCTCTGAGATTCAAATGTTTTCCCCCACAAAAACATTTTTCACCTCCTACCAAAACAAAATCCAGTTTATCAAGCTAAAATGCTGAGTAACCAGAATCACAAATGAATTCTCTATAAAGGTTAATACCACCCTAATCATGGATTTCCGAACTAAGTCACAGAATTAGTCACATCTTAATAAAGCACCATGGTTGTACCACTTTCTCTCCTATGGATAACTGCATGGATGGCTTGCCTTCCAAATGACAACCAAACAGAACTCCTGCAAAAACTACACCAGTTGCCTACACTGAAAAGTAATATGTGTAATGTATTTTAAGCATCTTGTCAGGGTGATTTAGGAAATAGAAATTTGAAGTATTAGCACAGTGCAAGCTACTTAATCACCACACTACCTCGTGAGTTCTTAAACTGAATTACTTGGTACGTCAAACCTCACTATGGAGAAGTATTTCTCCACGTTTGTGCGAGGCTGAAGATTAATTTTAACATACAGTGTAAGATTTGCAAGCACATACAAAAGTAACTTTAAAATAGAAAATAAAGTAATTTAAGCCACAATAGTAACCGTTTCATGTGAACACTGCAACACATTTACAAGAAACACCTTGGTTATTCATCAATAGATTTAATTTTTAATCATACGTTGAGCTTCCTATTGTGAATTCACAGGACTCTAACGTACATTGGGTAGGCACAGCTGGGCTCACGCAATGGTCAGTAATTACTATGCTATCTTAGCAACTCTGTCCTGAGGCTAAGAATTATCCCATCTTTAAGACCGCTACTCCAGGTAAAGTCTCTGTTAATTCCCACTTCTAGCAGCTTAATACATGTCCTGTGCCCTTGCTTTTAATCTGCTTAACCCTCTGAACTTGCTCATCTAAACACATTCAGGCTTAAGGGTTGACAACTTCATTAACTGATGAAGAACTAAGGCCAAAGAGACAGTCACAGTATCACAAACACAACCATAGTATCCCTTATAATCAATGATGGGAAAAAGTTGCATCTTGAAGTACTGTCTTAATTATAGCTAACGCACTCAATTCTTACCCCCGTGACAGCGCCATAGAGAACCACAGCATGTTTGAGACCAGTAAGGAAACAATACTCAACCCTGTGCAAAGTATTATACACGCTGTGTACTTCGTCTCAACAGACAATATTAATGGATATTTCAAGATGAAAAATCTCAGATATTTCACCCACGTTACCATCCATGTGATTATGCTACTGAAGTCTGAAGTCTTGTGAGAAGAGCTGAAGGGTCCATTTGGCAGCTCACATGGCACAATCACCAGGGCTTTTCATCTAGTAGGTGAGGAGCTTATTCTGTTGTTGGCACCCTTTGGAACTTAAGGAGCATTACCAGGGAAAAGATAGACCACAGGCCAGAAAAGCTCAAGGGCTGTAACACTTCTCAAAAGGCCAACTGTCTTTAAAGTTTCTCCAGCACTCAGGCAGTTGAACTACAATAAAGTGAAAAACTATAGCTATTGCAGCATGCTCACAGTGCCTAGACAATCCACATTACAAATAAACAGGAAGTACATAATTTACCCACTCCAATGTAGTTTGAAGATCACTATGTTAATATCTCAGTAACCATTTCTATTACCAAATACATTGGCTATTTAGAAACCAACAGTCACAGACTATATTGCCCTCAGACTGAAAAAATAGTAGAGCTAAAGTTCTGCTTAGAAGTTTGTCTTCAACAATTACAGGTTGGCACTTTGGCTGTTGTTTTGACTTTTTTTTTTAAAAACTTTTTTTTTTACATTATATATTTTGCATATGCAAAGTCAGGACATTTACACCACGTTTCACTATAATTCCAAGCAAAGAAACCTCCCCATTTTTTTTTCCTGATTTATCTACTTGATTTTGTCTCATCTGAAATAAAATAAAATAAAAAAGGCAAGGAATCCACATAGAAGTTCAACATGACTATTTTTTCAATAATATGATGATTGTGATCACAGAAAACCGTTTATTTAAATGAAATGAGAGATTTACACTCAAGACTCCAAAGGCTCTTGGGATCTGCATTGAGCTTCTCCAGAAATTTTCCTTCGAAACAACTCAGTAACTGTGTAAATTGGAAAGATTAACTAACTTCAGTTATTGTTTTAATAAAATAAGATTAAAACTATAGCTGTCATATTCGTTTATTTCATTACTACAAAATTTAAGCTTCTCCAACTCTTTTCATCACCTCTTGAGCCAAAGGACACCTCCATTAAACAGATCCCTTAAAATAAAGATTAGCAGATATAAATTAGCAAATCCTCTTTACTAAAGGACAATGACAATCAGGTTACAGTTTTCCATACCATTTTTACATTTACATTGTACTTACACAGCCCAGTGGAAGATCAGTGAATTCTGTTTGCCATGTGAAGGCCATATGATTTCAGACTCTTAACAGACACCTTTTTAGTAGCTTTGCTGCAGGTTTTCTGTTAATTTAGCTACTAGAGCAAGCAATCCAGAAGGCACAAGGTAAACACTTGGAAAAAATCATAAACATACTGCAACCTCAGGATGATGTTTCATGGGTAGGGACTTCATTTGTGATTTCATCAGTGGCTGGTTGGAGGTTTTTGGGTTTTTGTTAAGTTTTGCCCTGAGAAACCTGAGATGAAGCCACAGTTTTCTTACAGAGAGACTAGCCAGAGATGAAACAGCTTTCGGTGTACAGTGCAAGTTATCCAAGACTCAGTAGCTTTTCGATCTAAAATTTGTTTCAAGATCAAGTGTTGATCCATCTGATACAAAGACCTGACATACACCAGTTTCATACAGTTAATTCATCCACACAGCTCACAAAAACAATCTGGAGATAACCAATGGAACTGATACAAGACAGTATACATTTTCAAGAGGAAAGAAGATAATGGAATGATACATAGTATAAAAATAAGATGGAGGAAAATGAAAAATAAGCAAGGAAGCATTTGAGATACAAACAATCTGTTACTTGAATGAAAAAGTGAATCTGATGCAAGGCGTTTTTGTTATTTATAAACAAAAAATTAAATGATGTGTCTATTAAAAATTCAGTTGGACTATGTTCTCGAGTCAGTGTATCTACTGCTTTATAAACCTAAAGCAATAAACAATTTAAAGAATACATTTTCATTTTTTGCTAAATCACTTAGCAGACCTAGCAACAAACAACAAAACAGGAGGTTTAATTTAAACTACGAGAAGAGAATTTATTCTCATACACAAGCAGCCCGGTACTACTGTGTGGCAGGAGTACTAGAAAACACATGAAAACAGAGCAACATTAATAGCTTCCCCCCCCTTCTCCTCTGCCTGTCTCTGCTTTTCATTTATGTATCTTCATCAAGCTGAGCTTGTAGAGACAAAAACATTTCAGTGGACCACAACAACTGCTTTTTAAAGTTTTACTTACAATTTTTTTCTTTTGAGATTTTAAATCGTCCAGCGCATCATCTAAAAGAAAAACATCATACATCAGTTTCCACATATGAGAATGCCTACACCCTCTGAACACTGAATTTGCCCTGTACGATCAAAGTTTACTGACCACAACAAAACCTGCTTCAGTTAAACTTGGAAAAAAAAAAAAAAGAAACTATCTTTAACCCTGAAACTGCTCATAAATTATAGCCCACTTCTCATTTTACAGTTATAACTATTTAAAAAGTTTTACGTACCATTTCCTCATTAAGGGAACCAATTCTAGCTAATGCCCTGCTTTGACCTACATTAAAATTGCTACAACAATGGACCAAATGCACTTAATCTCAGCAGTCAAACTACAGAAAAAAATGCTTGAAGTCCAAGTATTAATATATCTGAGTACCGGATTTACTGGCTTCAATATTTCACGTAAGCCTCTTACACATGCTAGTTTCAAATGCCGGATGAATTCTGAGCTTCAAATCTGAATTTATTTCATCCTTCCAATACTAGAGATCCCAGAAGAGAAAAGAAGTTTTGTAGGCTAACCAGGTCGTTTTACTACTAAATGTAAGAGACTTTGCTACAAGTAATAAGTGCAGCACTTAACCTCTTATCTCTACAAGGAACAGAAAGGAAAGGTCAAATGCAATGGGATTCTCCTTAAGTCAAATGCTTACAGCTTGGCACTCAAGGAAACCTCATAGCTATAAACCATCACCTAGTACAGAAGATGTTTTCTTGGTAACACCAGTTTTCCACTACATCCTTCATAGCAAGAAGAGCTTAACACACATAAAATCTTGTTTAAAACTCCTCCCCTTCCTCAATATTACTGGACACTAGTAGTTCACTTGTAAGATATCATGGTTTTTACCCATTTTTCAGTTTTCCAAAAGCTATAAATAAAATAAAATAAATAAAGTTATAAGTAACAAGAAGAATATTAAATGTAATACATACTTTTACTTACATACATACATTTGCATTTATCTATGTATATTTATTAGGTATATTAAATACTTCTGAAAACTTATTCTGGGAAATAACTTTGAGGAACACATAACATCTTGAACTTTTCCAGAATGTAGGAACCCACTTTGATGTAATAAGCCATTCTATTCAATGTATAAAACACTAGAACCTGGCACATACAAAATTCTGAAGTTGAATGCTAAGAAAAAAATAACTATTACCATCACTTACCAGTAAAAGAGATGGAACTTAGAGCAAAATCTACTGAGTGCCAGGCCAGGCCAAAGAAAATATACAATCCCAGGAATTACTTCAAATAAACAAACTAATACACCACCACCCACCAAATTTGATATCTGTATTAGAACAGTCTCTCAGGTAGTCCCATATAGATTAACAGCTTCCACAGTAAGGTAGCATGGGATCAGGCAACCAAACAAATAGTAGTGTCATTCATTAACAGTTAATTAAGAAACAGAGGCTGCATTTGGTACACAACTGCCTAGAACAACTTAGAGTACAGCCACCCACATAGGAATACAGTAAGTTCATAGAGGGAGCATTTGTTTCTTTACCCCCTGCTTTTGACAAACATCTCATGCTTGCCACTTCCAAGGTGGACAAATGGAAATTACTGGAAAGCACTCTCAAGAAACCAATATATATCTTATCTTAATTAAGGCTACTGAAAAAGCATTCATATCAGAGAAGTCAATACCTGCAAAATACCTCATTTATTTTCACCATGCTTTGGGATAGATCAGCCTAAATCTTCCTCAACAGCTATCTGACTCACCTATCTTAAAAACTGATATTCCCTAATCTTCCTACATCACCCATCCTCCCTGTGTTTCACTAGGAGTTTTCCTCATTCAGAGCTTGGCTCCCAAAACTGATGTAGTTATCCAGTGTAGACTTCCACAGTATTAAAATATCATTTCTAATGAAACTCACTGTACTAAATTATATCAGAACAAAAGACTATATTTGAGATACTCAGTTGCCAGTTCTTTTTCCAATGCATTTTTTTCTGCAACTCTTGCACTGTGTGTTTTATTTCTCTTTTCTAAATAGAAGACTCGCAATTTTGAGGTAAAACACAAATTGGGTTTGCCCAATTTCTAGTGCAGAAATAATTCCCTTTAGTGCGATCTAACAGGTACTTAAACCTTTTCTACACAGGTTTAAAGGCAGTAGACTTCCTCATATTCTAAAAACAACAAAGGCTTTTAAACGAATCAGAATAATACACTTTTATTTCTTATGGGGCCACACAATGCAAATACATATTTGTCCTTAGAAATGAATCAACACAGCATCACAAAATATATGAACAATTTTATCCATACATAAAAATGTCTGTCCCTATGCTTGCATATAAGATGTAAACATTAAATTTAAGAAATTCCAAAAGTGACATTTAACTCAAAAGCTGTCAACTTAAAAACATCTTGTTGCTCTGCAAGTCATAAAACACTGACTTTTTTCTGTATAAGTGCTCGCATGACTGTGAGATATTGCTACAGGCCGGATTCCTTTCAAAGAAAATCTCAGATGAAGTCTAACTACCACAGACAGATGAATTTCACATTACAGTGAATTTGCATGTACTTTAGCAACTACACACAAATATATTTGAACACTAGCATTTTTATTTTTTAAGTTACATGACACCCAATTTTCCTTAGCTCTCAAAAAAAAAAAAAAAAGCCATCACACACCCATCTCCTCATACACTCAGGAGAGCATAAGCATATTTTGGAGAACTTGGTGAGGAGTAAGCTGTCTTGACAAATAAATTTAACACTTGCTATACATCTCTCCTCTTGTACATAAAGATAACAGATTAGAACTGCAAGAATACTTGCAAAATGCAAATATTAAAGAAGTCACTCCTATTATTTTCCTTTTTCTGCTGCATTTTATTCTGTTACACTTCCAAATATCCAAAGAGAGGAGGAAAGGTTGCCATCATTTCATAAATAGATTAAACAGTTTCCTTAATGTTCTCTACAGAGTTGTGGTAGAAACAACAGTGTGACTAACGCTACCCATTTTAACATCAAGAGGTTATTGCTGGAAGCACCAAATGACTCAAAATATTTCCTTTCTCACAGCAAGCATCATTCCCAACTAGCCCCATACGCTTAGAAAGACAGAAAAATACTTACTATTCCTTTCTGTCCTTTTGGAAAAGAAAAAAATGAGCAGTGTTCTTATAAACCAGATTCTTTAAAACAGAAAGAAGAGTTATATTAATTAAAATATTGCAGAAATCATTTCTGAAGTCATTTAGCAAAGCAGACAGTTCACACAGAAGACTTACCACATGAGATTTAATTCTGCAAATACAAAGAACAAATCTTCAAACAATATTTAAGTTACATAATTGTTTAAATAACAATTAATAAATATTGCTAATATTCAATATTAACAATATTAAGCAGAGCTTAAATATTAATTGAAGCTTAATGATTACATTGACAAGGAGACACCAACACTGGTATAAATAAAATCCAACTGGAATAACATTAAACAAATACTACTATAGGTAGAAATACTAAGGAAGCAGTAGCAGTAACATCATTGCTAGCTAAAATGCTCAGTGAGAATGTTTGGAAACCTCAAGGTATATGAAACCAGCTGAAAACTACCTATTCATTGCTTCTTGTTAAATAAATTTATGAAGCAAGTTAACCAAAAAACAAGTCCACCAACTAAGTCCCAAAATTAAGACACAGGAGGTTTGTACAGGGAATTCAATACCAATGAAAGGCAAGAGATACAGCTATTGTGCAAATGCTCTCCCAAACAAATATAACTGTCCTGACTCCCATTGATTTTACAGAGCTCTGAATCCAGTCACATTCTGTACAGTTTCAGCTGACTTAGTCCAAACAATGCAGCAGCTTTATCTGTGTGCTCAAAATAAAATTACTGATCGATGACTGTTTTACATTTGAAAGGCTTCTCTACAATCCTTAAGACTTCTTTAAATTTAGAATTTTTTATAATTACAATAAAGTAGCAGTGTTTCAGTTGAGCAAAAAAATCCACATCCCAAAGGCTGGAAACATTTTCCTATAACTAGTCTAGGAAAGCAAGCAAAACAATGTGAGATTTTAAAAATACTTCTGAGTCATTCATAAAAACATATTTTGTATTTATATAATGGCTACTCAGTTTCAAATGCTTTTACACAGTAACAAAACATGAATTAGATAAGTCAGACAGGGCAAATAGAAGGTGAAGGTAACACATCCAAGGTAAGAGAAACAAGCCTAACCATTCCACTTCCGAAAGTCTACTGTAACAACTTCAGAACACAGACAGGGCTGTCTCTTAACAACCTAAAATACATCTTCCCATGAAGAAAGAACACTATGGCACACAGGCATTACTTCTTTGTTTTTATCTATGCTTAATACAGAGAAGAGTCTTTTCCTACCTAAAGTTGTATCCTAAGCAAACACATACGGTAGGATTTCACACAGCAGAAAATTCATGAAACTTGGAAGTCAAAGTTGGAAAACAGATCATTTATATGAGAATTAGGGCAAGATGAAATACTTTTCATTTAAATAGATTCTATTTCAAGAATATCTTCCTAAAACACAAATCTTCTCAGATGTATCAATATATATTTAAAATAGATCCTAGCAGTTAACTCTCCTTACCAGTAACGTGCCAAGACTGAGGGAATGACCTAAGGCAGAAACAAGATGGTGACTGACTGCAACTGGAAAAGGTAGACATATTCCAGTTGGATTAGGGCTTTAAAAAAAAAAAAAAAAGAAAGAAAAATCTTAGAGCTATTGCTGGGTGGCACCTCCTGACTGAGAGCAAAGACAAGCTGGCAGTTGTTTGCTATTCACATCTGTCAAAAAACCTGAAGTGTAATAGCTTAATAGAAAAAAAATCAGATGAACTGTCACAAATGGTAAAAAACAAGTCTAGCTCTGAACTTGTAATCTAATTCAAAAATGCCACCATTCCAAAAAAGCAAAGCAAGAATTGGGAAGACAAATTAGGGAAAATCCAAAGTGAAAATTCACACCAGAGCACTAGAAGCCATCACCTTCAATTGTAAATTTTTCATTTCTACACAAGCTCTCCTACCTCAGTCAGGTGAAGATTCCTCTTCTACACACTGTCACTAATAGCATAAGCAAGCTTTGCATGCTAACAACAAAAGGCTTCAAATCAGTGCACTTAAGAACTAAACAATTCATATTGCTGTCAAAGATTAATTTATAAATTAATTCTTTCCAGAAAAGATAGCACGGCCCATCTATCTTCTCCACAGGATTCTATAACAGCAACACTTGACTACATTCCACTTAACACAATATAACATGTAGAGAATATCTTCGCGTATCTTTTAACGTATAACGTATTATGTTCTGTGTTATCCACACCAATTGATCTTGCATATCCTTAGATATATACACTTGACTCTTCCTTTCAAGTCTAGAGCTAGAGCACTGGCAAATCAAGTTTCCGTACAATTGTGCTGCACAAATATAGACAGCATTCATCATGTTCATCGGAGATAGTGCAAATTCGTATGACATAAAGCAGTAAATGCACTCTGCAATCTGTTTGCTAGAAATGTTGCTCCAAAGACCAAGACCAATTCTCCTTGCTGAGGGCTGGGGGCAAAGAGCAAAGAAATGAAAGCACTCTTTGGTAAGGTGGGAACTCAACTTTTTGTTTTTAAATAGAAAAAGGCCAACGTAGAAAACTAGTCACTCGTGAGGACAAACAGGCAATTGTGTAGAAAAAGAGAAGACTATCATCCCTCCCATCCACATTCAAAGACGTTAGGGTGTTTACTATGTAAACAATCAAGGAATTTACAGGAAAAAAAACAGCTATTTACATAAAATTGATCCTCAATATATTTAAAATTGATCCTCAATATATTTAGCCCAATAACCCTCCACATAACTTGAGCTAACACTCAACTAACATCTAAAATTCAGTTTTTCCATTCAGTCTCAAACTTTTTCCTCCAATTTTATATGGTTCACTTCACATACAGGCAAAATAACTTGTATCACTTCCATTCAGTAGTGTTGCTTTTCCAAAACAGCAGCAGAAATGAAATCTAAGATAGTGCTCTTCTGTTTATACTACACTAACTGGCAGCTGCTCAGGTACAGCTCTCTCTCTAGCTCTGGTATAATTTTGATAAGTCAAGCAACTTTAGCTGCTAACATCTTCTGATGATAACACTTAATTCAATACTAAATCCAGAGCCTGGAGAAACATTTCCACAAAAGAAAGCATCTATCTTACTACTTGGATTTATTTTAAAACAAAAAATTCAACAAGTTATAACAACTCAAAGATCATCAAAAACAAACCCAAACCCCTGCCACAAAGTATTCTCCATCTCCTTCTATCAAAGGGACAAATGTTGAAAAAAGAGACATTTACTTACATCAGTGGAAATGCAAAAAATGGAAGCGTCATAAAAAACCTTGCTGTCCATTCATCAGGAAGACACCACAAATACACAATTAAGCAGGTGGCAAGATAAAGAAGTGAAGAGTAGAAGAGCAGCCTTCCAACCCATAGTTTCTGTAGTCTCTGATTTTTTTCTCTAAATTCTTCTAACGTCTGTATTTCCTGTAAATAAATAGGTTCAAGTTTAATGATGAAATGTAACTGTGGCTTTTATTAAGCCTTTTTTAAGTGCTTGCTAAAATTAGCCACAGTGTCATACCAGCACTGAAGTTAAGCATATTTTTGATAAATGCTGCTATTTACCCAGAGATAACTTTCACACCATAAATACACCCCAGGACTATACTTACAATGAGGGCCACTTGCACTGTATTAGCAGTGACATATCACTACTGGGCAGAACGACTGAAAACTATTACTTTTTCCTATGTAACATTTTAGTATGTTTGGGACAAACTGAACTTGCTCTGTATCCTATGAATGGCTGTCTCTAGGACCACAGAAGACTCTACCAAATATATCTTGCATTCTAAAACTTTTATCAGACATGTGGAACTTCAAATGTTTTTAATGCTTTCCTACTAACACGGGAAACTGCTGAAACCTCCCAATCACTCCACATGGTTTCATCTCAATATTTTCTCACCTTAAGACTAAAATCTTGAAAATCGAAATGGTACTTTTGGCATATTAGTAAGCAATCAAGCTATGCTCTGAAGTGTTACCACTTTTATCGCATTTCAAGTGACAACAGAAGTACTTAAATTTAAAGGAAAAAGTATCAACAGCATATTTCAAATGAATATTTCTTCAAGCAATACAGACACATGTCTGAAATTCCAGCTAAAAAGCACAACTAATTAATTGTCTGTTTTGTTACTCAGGCTCTGCCTTACTTACTACCACTATAGTTACAATTTTTGCACTTTAAACCACACACTGAAGCTTTTCTAGCAAGCCTGATAAACAGAACTTTCCTCAAGTGACATTTCCCATAACACAAGAGTTTAACTATTAGTTATAATAAAATTATGAAGTTATGCCAAGCTCACAATTCAGACCTGTTCCAAGCTTTCTAAACAACTGTTTAAACTATAGAACTATAGTTCCTCTAATTATTACACAGTGTTTTGGTGTGGCTTTAGGTTGTTAGGGTTGGGGTTTGTCTGTTTGTTTTGGTTTTTTGTTTTTGTTTTTTTTTTTTTTTTTTAATGTAGCAGTCTATATGAAACTCAGAATCTATAACAACCAAATGGAAAAATCAAAATGATTTAAAATTCCATAGCATTATTTTACTTAAAATAAAAGTGTGACCAAACAAGACATATATTTCCAAACAAAAACAAATAATTACGAGTCAAATACATACCTTATCAATTTTTTCTAATACTTCTACAGTAGAAGGCTTTGCCTGCTTACAAGGGAAAGGACAAAGCCATTAATCTGATTAAAGAAATACATTGAGGATTAGAGTAGATTAACAGTTTTCTAACAAAAAGACATGTAATGAATTAATACATCATCTATTTTATATAAAACTAATAATCTTTCCTACTTGTACAATCAATGAATGCACAGATGTTACAGGTATGAGTTGTACCAGAGAGCTTGGCTGCACAGTTCTTACACCAAAGCAAAAAAGATAGGATGCTTATCCAAATCCTGGGCTCACTACTAAACTCCAGAGGAGTGGATCTCCAGACGAGATCCTTCCCCACTGGCAGCCAGCTCTTAAATAGGTCTAGGAGGGGTGCAGCCTGGCTCCACCCCTTCCGGCAGCTCAGCTGAATTGCCTTCACCCGTGCTCCCGTGGCTACTCATGGCTCGCCTCAGGTGGTCAATCAGAGGTTCGGGCTGTGACTCAGCAGTTCCATACACACTTGAATAGTGACAAACAGAAGACACTGACACATCGCTGTCTTGCAGTTGTCATCCTATGGATTGAAGGCTCCACTCCTACACCACAAAAGATGAAAACCTACAACTACGGTAATAATAGGTGTGTGGGTAGGAAGTAAAACAAGAAGTGAACTGATGAGTGGAAGGAAGAGGTAAAATAAAGAAAATATAGACAAGAAGCCTCAATCTAAGAACTTTAAACCTTTTAGCAGTACTCATTGCACACAAAGACAGGCTCTAAATAAATTATAAGCATCTGCAAGTAAGCATTCTCATCTGCAATAAAATTCCCCTTAAGAACAACTTGGAATCTATCTTCTAACAATCTCCTCTAATTTCCGAGAAGTAGGAAGGTACTAATTATCCTCCCAAACTCCCTGGACCACAAGCTCAAAGACTAAGGCCAACACAAAAACCACTGTAGACTTGGAAAATCCCCCACCCCCCAAGCAGGGCTGGCAATTTTAACTACACTCTCACCTTTTAATGATTTTTTTTTCTTTTTTAACTCTAAAAACATAACTTGTAAACCCAGACTCAATAACTCACATCTGCTAATAGAAAGAATAGTCAAGAGCATAGTCAAAAGCTTCATGACTTTTGCAAACTCAGTATATTATTAAATTATACATAATCCAATAAAAATAGTTAGGAAGAAAGATCTGTACATGTAGCGACCAAATTATTTTTTAAAAAACAGATACAGAATGATATTCTGAATGTATCCACTTGGACTGAGAATAGCTACTCATCTTTAAAGTTACAGATACTGCTGTATCTATCATGATAGAGTACCACAAAACTCTTTGGAGTCAAAGCAGTAATTTTGTAACTCAACCAAACCCTGCCAGATCTGGTACAAAGGAAATAAATCTTCAGCTGTAACTTTCAACCAGCATCGAAGTCAACAAATAGGATTAAGAATCACATCCTGCAAACTTCAATCTTCCAAGCTAACAAAAGATTATGACATTGTTAAAATATTTTACTTACCCTCCATCTTGAAATTAATCCACCCATCTTCTACAGTGGACAAATGTTGGTAGAGCTATTAATCTTCTACAAGAATTCACAGCTAGAAGTAAAGCATTAAGCACATAAGACCAATCTAACAGCATCCTACAAGAGTGATAACATACTTTAATATCTAAACATGTCAATGCAGTGCACAAGATCACTGCATAGTTATCTACCTATATGTTAATATAAACCAAGTCTCTGCTTCATAGACCCTCTTGTAGGTCTCTTTATCAGCTGGAATGAGAACAACTTAAGTTATACTTCGTAACTCTTTAAACGGAGGGGGACCCTCAAAAATAGACACAAAATAACCACTTACAAGTCAAAATCCTTCAGCACTACTACTTACTATTAAGCAGGATAATTCATTTCTCAGCTGCTCATAAACTCAACTCTTCATGTTCCTTTTTATTTAGTTGATGCTCCCAACATTCACAATTAACATCCTATTTTCATGAGAAAGAAGTTTTTCTTCCATAGATTTCCTTCCGTTTCACACCCATCAATAAGAACTTTTCATATTGCATTATTATTCCTCCTTTGTACGATCAGTTTTAGGTTCAAAGCAGGCTACAGAGATTTCACATGCTCTTGGAAAGCACTACACTAGCAGGTGCTCCCTGAACACAACTCAAGGCAGTTACCACCACATTAAATGGCCCTAAAAGCAACTCTAGGCATGCAAAAGTAGTTCAGTCTGCACGAATCCAGAACCCATGAACAACACTAATGCAATAAGCTGGGCTTAGGTTCCTGAAATAGAAGTTTCACAGCCTTCCATCAAAAAGTAGATGGACTTGGAACCTTAGAAAGACAGATTTTCTCTCCAGTCTGGACTGAAACAATAGAACAAAACAAAAACAAAGCACCACCCAGCTAGGCAGAAGTAAGTGATTAGTAGTTTGTTTGTTAAGTAACTTTTGGCCAAGCATTGAAAGATAAAGAAATCTCATCTCAATTCAAAGTTGTTCCCAAATTGTCTGAGGCTGTCAGAATGAATTAACACAACACAGGATACATACTGCTCACTAACGCTACTGTATTACAGCCTCCTCCTCACCTTGTAAGAGAGCCAAGGACTTCAGAACCCAGAACCATAGGCCCTATGATTTTGAAAACCAATCCTTGAAGATAAGCAAATCTGTACTTGAAACGCAGCCAAAGTGAAGCTAGAACAGATGGACACATGAGCTCTGCTGTTGCCAAATTACTAGCACAGAGTGGATGAGATACAGAAAAAGCACTGCTAGCCCTTGGTGTTCTGCACAAATCCTCCAATCACTATTACAGTAGCTCACCTCAGAAAAACAACTTCTCTATTTTTCAACATTCAATACTACTGTTCTCTAGCACTAAAAATTTTACACCATTTTTATTTTACCAGGTACATGTAGATAGATTTTGACACACACCAAGTAGATCTGAGGTGACTTGCTTCACAAGTACTTTCACGCTGAGATAGCATCATTATTGCAAAACAGAACGAATGCTGTTATCCAGCCAATTAAGAAGCTTGTAAACCTAGCACGTGGTACCCAAATCCGGTTTACTTCAATTATATTGTCACTGGTATTAGGAGCACTGGTAACTTTTTTAGGTTCACATGATTCACATGGCCTTTTGGAGCCATTTTCCTTCACGCCACAGCTGCAGAAAATGACACAGAAAATGTCTCTGACACAGAAAATGTAGAGGGCCCTGTGAGCAAAAATTGTTCATGAACCATCGGTGTTGCAGACCTCTGTCAATAACACATTCATAGTGGTATCTATCCATATGTCTTTCAAACTACCTGGAAAACATCTGGAAGGGAAACAGGTTTGACAAGTGTCATCGCATGTATAATTTTATACGAACCACGAGAGCAACCGGCTTTATGGATGCCTGTGACTCAGTATTACCAAAACCCTTCTCCAAGGAGGATTAGGACCACTGAATTCACATTTGCAATTTAGTCCCTTAATCCTTAGTTACCAGATGGAGAATTTTCTGTGTTTACTATGGATCGCTTCAGACACTTTCCTTGCTCCTCCTTCAGAAAATGCGCTTCTTCTGCACAGAGCTGTTTTGCTCACTCATGCACTACTGTGATAGGACTTAATTCTACCACATTACCACTGATTTAACATACAAATAAGATAGCTGAACCCTAGGCTTTAAAAAAAAAATTAAAAAAATCAATAATACAAGAGTTGTGAAAACTACATGGAAGATCATGAAAACACAATTACTGTTTTCTATTGCCTAAGTCTAAAAAAAAAAAAAAAAAAAAAAAAAAAAAAAAAAAAAAAAAAAAAAAACCACCATGGTAGCATCTCCTCTACCCAAAAAAAGAGGCAGCTTGATTAGGAAAAAGCAGACATGCCACAGAAGGACAGCTGGAGCAGAAAAGGCTTTTCTTTTGAAAGATGGTGGATTGTGCACAATTACAGAAGTCACCAATCTACTCATCCAGGGGAAGAAAATGGTTTAATGATCCCATTACACCTCATCAAGCTACACAGTCAGGCAGACTGCCTCCTATGGCTAGCAGCACAGGCTGCACTCCATTTCAGAGCTAACACAGGGTACAACACCAGGTACCCTCAAGGCTCTCCTCAGAAAGGGCCCAAAAGCACGCAGAACATCATCGCCGCTTTCAGATTTCTTCAAGCTAACTTCAAAGAAGTTTTATGATTAAAAAGCTCTTCTGAAATTAAAATCCCCAGTGTTAAGAACTAACACACTGAAATTCATGACTAAATAACATCAAACCAAATCATACTGAAAGGAAGGAAGACTCGAAAGTCGCAGTCAGGACTCTGCATACAGACACACAGGCACTGCACCCCGAAGGGAAGGCAAGTGCCATTTAAATCAGGTATTCTGCAAGCCTTCCAATTTGCTCCTGTGTAGACTCCATCAGGTGCTCACCATCACACCCAGGGATGGAAGTGCCACCTCCGTGTCCGTGTCTGCTCGCTCCGTTTCCACCCATAGCCCAGGCTCCGCTGGCCTCAGACACCCACAGCAGCTGCAGAAGCTCCGAACGCCTCGGACAGGTGAATGTAAACCGCGAGCATCACCTGCCACGCACCACCACCCGTCCCAGTACCTCCGTTAGAGGTAGACACTGACTTTTGTCAGCTACCAGCTTCGATGCCATCTGCTTGGAAGCATCCCGAGGTGCCGCGTTTCTCCCGAGCCGCAAAGAAGCGCGGCTCGCCAATGGGACACGGAGCGCAGGGCGGCGGCCCAGGAGCCCTCCGCGCCCTACAGCGCGCCTGAGGCCGGACAGCGCGGCAGTTCCCTCCCGGCCCCACGCCCGCCGCCACGAGGAAGCCCCGCATGCTCCTCCCGCCCGCGGCTCCTCTTCCGAGCCTGCGCCGCCGCGCTTCCCGGGGGCCGCCGGCTGTCAACGGGCGAGGAGAGGGCGGGGGCCGTGCCAGCGGCTCCGGTTTCGGCGCGTGGGAATCGCCGAGCGCCCCGTCCGCCCCTCGGGCCGGCGAGTCCCCGGCGCGGAGCCGTGCCAGGCGCTGCTCCCCGCCCCACGTACCTGCCGCGCGCCGGGCCGCGCATCCCGCCGCCGCCCGCCGAAGGAGGGGCTGGGCCGCCCCGGCGGCGATCCCATCAGCCCCCGCGCGGCCCCGCCAGCCAATCAGCTCCGTGCCGCCGCGGGGCGCGCTGCGGCGGGGGAGGGGGGTGGCCGCCGTGCGGTTGTTTCGTTCTGCGCTCGGCTTTCCCGGCTGGCGCAGCCGGTGCGGAGGAGCTGGCGGAGCGCAGGACGCTGCCGTGTGTGCAGTCGCGGCTCCTCAGCTCCCCCGCTTAGGAGTTTTTACGGCTGCGAGGAGCTGAGAAAGAAAGGTGGTAGTTCCTTCGGGGTGGAAATTCGTATGCAGAAGCTGCGCACCTTCAGCTGACCCCCGCACTGCCGAGCCCGCTGCATCTAACCGTGTAGCACAACCTGGCCCGTGTTTTTTTTTCTCGTTTGGATTAGTTTACCTTGGGAGGCGGAGAAGCGCCTGCACAGCCCCTTGTTCATAGCGCTGCAGAGGGATCAGGGAGAGCGGGAAGCGTGAGAGTAGGAAAGCTCGTGGGTCGGGTTAACAGACAGCTTAGTAAGTGTAGGAATGAAAGAGAAGTGCAAAGGAGATCACCCACCGCCTCCCACAAGCAGACCGATGCCCAGCCAATCTCCAAGCGACGTCTACATGGAAGACAAAGTCTCCTGCCGTCTGCTAGCCCAGTTCTATTGCCGAGTGTGCCATTCTCTGGTACAGAGCATCACTTGGGCCAGTATGAGTCAGCTACCCCGTGTGTGCTCTGCTACTTTCTTGCCCACCACAGCCTTCTCACTGAAGGGGCAGAGTGAGAAAAAAGAAAGCTGTGCAAGTGCTGCTCAGCAATAGCCAAAACACTGGTGCGTTGTCAACGCTTTTGTAGCCAAAAGTCCCAAACACGGCAATATGGGGCTGCTGGGACAAAAGCTAACTCCATCCCAGCCAGACACAGTACACTAATCTTAAATGTTACAGAAAATAAACAAGGTTGGAGAAAGACATGCAAGATATCAAAGTTACTTTTCAGATAACTGATCAGCTTTGTGCTTTAAGTAGTGGAGCTGCTGCAGCTGGTCATCTGCCAGGCATCCATTCTCAGTTCTGACATAAGGAAATTAATTCTTTTTGCTTCTACCAGTATTCACAGTGAATCCTACCACTCAACATTATTAGTTACAGTATCGGCCAACTAACACTGTGAATGACAGTCGAGAAAGGGTTTCAGAATAAAAACATAGCAGTCAGTGCAGAGCGCTGGATGCATTGAAGTTGCTTTGCTACCAGCTGCAGAGGTCATAGCTGTAAGCTGCACATCCATCTTTGTTTTTCTCAGTATGAGACCCTTCCTTTCCAAAAGGAATAAGGTTGAGTACCTTCTCTTCAGCTTGTAACTATCATTATCCTTCTGCCGACAGAACTTTTTTTTCTTTTTTTACTAATAAGCACAGCTGCAGTCTACTTCTGGTTTTCATACTTCACTGTGGTGTTGCTGGAAAGCAGCTCATTTAAATCTTAAGCTAAAATATTTAAGCATTTTTATGTCTACTTCCAAGGTGTAGCAAAGCATCCACTTTAAATAAACCTAGATGATGATGGTACTGTGTTTTGGAATGATTGTTTTGTTTGTTATATTGGTTTATTTGCTTGTCTTTATAATGCTACAGCCAACAGTAACACCTCCAAGAGGCCTCCCCACCTTTTATATTGCCATAAACTTTTTCAAGTCACCACAAGTACCAGCCCTGACTCAGGGCTGAACCAGAATCATGAGGGACATCCCAGACTGTACTTTGTCCTTGAGCCTTGCCATAAAAGCTGTATCTTGAAGCAGGCCTCCTCCATTAAGTTCTAATCACTGCTATGCAATCGTTAATCTATTTAACTGGTAAGTTTAAGAAGGTGTTGATAGCCAGTGTTATTGAACCTTTCACACAGAGAAGTCTCTCAGCTATGTGACACGCCATGATAATATGCAGTGACCTGTTTGCTTCAGAGTATAGCTAGCCCAAATTCACCTAAAAGAAGAAACTGTGCCCATGTTGCTGGTGAGCATAATAAATCTGAGTATAGAACCACAATTTCAAATCAGTTAAACTAAAACTTTTATTAATCTGGTTCAAAACTGCCCCCTGCAGAATATTAAAACTCTAAATCTATTCCTTTTAAAATCCTGGAATTGGTGTTTGACATGATTCTGTACAATCACTCCAGCAGCAAAGAACGTCTCCAGAATTTTCCCCAGCATCATAGAGAGAATTCAGCACTTTTAGCCCCTCCCTTCTCAGCATATTAAAAAATTACTAATAAACTTCTTTTAAATGTTTTCATCTCACACCCTGTTTTTTGCCTTTGGGAAGTGAGAATACTTGTAGCACACACTGGTCAGCATTAAATGCAGTCTAGTAATCTGATTTATTTTCTAAATAAATATATGGTTCTATACATCCTTAGGAAAACGTTATTTGGTTAGGAGAGGTTCAACTTTGCTAGTTTGTGTTTACTCGAGGTTTTTAATTAGGCACCCAAAGTATGCTCAGCATCCTCTTAAAGCAGACCCTAAATGAGACTAAGCAGATTAAGTGAGGCCATCTAGTTTAACTCATTTAGATGCTGAAACTGAAACACTGTCTACGTTGCAATTTCAGATGTCACTGCAGAAAAAGAGTGCATGTAGCTAGCTTTAAGATCGCTGACCCTACTAATTCATAGCACTATGAATTGACTATTAAATATGACTATGGTCTGCATCTGCTGCCATCTCACTAGTACTTTCACAGTGTTGTCATTGAAAGAGTTTGAGAATTACATGCCGCTCTATGTCTCATTGCTCTGAACAAATGGCAGAGTGCTGTGACACAGCTCCTTTGTTTCTCTTAGCCAGTCCTGTGCTCGTTGCTGTACACAGCTTCTCTTCAGATCACTTCCTCGTGTGCTGTAGGCACTTCAGTAATTAAACTGAGCCCGAGCTGCCAGGAACACTGTCCAGGCACTGGCCACTCAGCTCTGCCTTCTACCTGCAAAGCTACCCTACAAGGCTGGCTGAGTGAAGCTGTCAGGGCTGGTTTGCTGCAGCTTCCTCCTATGCCATCCCCAGCAGAACATTCCCAGCTGGCTGTGATGGCAGAAGCCAAACTGAATCAAGCCAGCAGTGGGTCACGTTTGTTGGGGCCCAGACTCTGCTTCCCGGGCATCCTGAACAGAAGGGGTGTATGTGGCATTTCATAACAAACACATAGTAATTAATGGGAATCTGTGAATGTCTTATCGAATTTCACTTCAGAAAAAAATTATAATTTGACATAGCTTGGAATGACATGGAAACATTTTAACTTTCACCAGTTCAGGAAACTATTATTTTGCTTCTTATTGTTCTTATTGTAATTAATTACTTATTGTAAAGTAATCATTTGAAAGATTTAAACAAAATATATAACAGAGAACACCTTTGTGGCTCTTGCTTGACGCCCTAGATTTTGAATTTTTCCATCATGTTTTAAAAAAGAATGGTGCTGTCATCTTCATTTCACTACTCTAAGTCTCTGACAGCGTGTTTGGAAACATGGTAAAAAAAACTCTGGATTATTTTTGTGGCTCAATGAATCAGGAAAGTACTTTCTCATGAAACATTGAAATATATGTGTTTATTCCATCACTAGCATCTCATGAACAAACAGGAGTCTAGCACGAAACTGACACATGAGAAGCGGAAAGATGGTTTTGCCTGTATTTGAGATAAGTTGTGTTTCAAATCTTGTATGGATAACTTTCAAAGCAGTTATGATACATGTAGAAGTGCATACCCTTCCCTGATGGGCATAACTTCAAGCATCTGATTCTTTAATGTTCATAGTGAGTAATATATGCTTATAGTTAGAAAAAAGCCTGTGTAAACCATAACTCAATGTTCTTTTTAAAAAAAAAACACTAAATTTTCCCCAATCTCCCAGTGAAAACCTGATTATTCTCACTGCAACTATTTGAGCTATACTAACATCTAAGTCAGCTATATTATTTTTGCTTCCTGGAGCAGTTTACTCTTTAAACAAATTAGGGTTCTGATTCAGCGGGATTCCTCCTCTTCAATAAACACGTAAGGACATCCTTAAATTTTATTAACATGCATGTCCTTGAAGCTAAATAAAGAATCCTATCCAACAGCCTTTTAAATGTGGCTGTGCCTACTGGGCAAAGTGAGAACCAACACAACAAAATGAGGGCCAAATTATGAAATAATTTGAGTGAAACTCCTCTGATCTTAAGAAGATTTTTATATAAGAATAATGGAATTTGGAACTAAGTGAATGAGATTCAGGTGTGAATGGGAATGCGCTGCTCTTTCAGCAGTGAGCCTCCCTTCCAGGGCGCTGTGTGCGTGTGTATGCAGCACAAACAAGTGCAGGAACAGTGCACCATTTCCATTCAACCTGACTGCATTTTAGTGCTCTCCAATTAGTCAAGCTGGAGGAGACAGGCAATGAGAAGGAAAGTTCTAATTAGTACATATATTTTGCTTTTGATAACTGCTCAAAATAGTAGATAGAACATTACCTACATTAAAGGCATTTTGGACATACTAGTGATTGTTTAAAAAGCTTACTGTAATGAAGTATTAAATTTGCATATAAAATTGTTTTCAGCCAAGTGCTGCATACTGGATCTGCTAATAGCCGTTGTTCTGGTTGGAAACCAAACGGAACCACGTAGTCCCAGAATGCCAAAAATAGGACAATAAATATTTTTGGCACGGTTTCAAAGGTGCGTATTACCAGACATAGACATGTAAAAGTAATGGCAAGTTCTACAAAGATCATGAAAGAAATAAAATCACAGTTCGTAATTCACATAGTCATGTTAAATAGCAGGCTTGTAAAACAATTCATATAATAAAATCCACACATAAAACTATCTGTAATTTCATTTGGTTAAAGATGACAAATATTACAGTTCCTCTTGAAAGCAAATGACTGTCTTGCAAGCAGAAGGACAAAGAACAGTTGCTTTGTGTTCATATTAAATTATATAACCTGATAGTCTTTTCACACACACTATTTTCAAGAAACTTTCAAAAAAACAAATTTGAAAACATTCAGAATTTCAGAACGTATCTCAGCTACTATTCTTTGCCAAAGCTTTTACAGTTTTAAGCTTTAGATAAGATCTGAGTACTAAGTGTTCAAACTTCAGGAATCAAGTCTCTTTTAAACGTTTTAGAGGCACCTAAAGTGGAGGAGCCCATCCATACTCAATGCGCATTGTTTTAGCCTTCACCTATATGCATCTTCTGATTTTTTTCCAGTATATTTCTGATGTATGCAAATTTCCCCCTTCCTCCCCCACCCTTTTTTTTTTTTTTTTTTTTTTTGTAGTTGTAATAGAACTTAAAATTAACAGTAAAAATAAATCATTACATTATTGCTGGGAAAAGTGCAGGCACCACACATTTCTAACAATCTATAAATGAATTCCTACAAACTTGTTTATTGGATAAGTCTGGTCATAAATTGGCCAGGACACAGAACTTTATATGAAAAGAGCAGAACATTGAACAAAAACATTATAAGTCCATAGTATTAGATTTAAAGTAAAGCAACCACAAACTCCTAAACATGTATCCCAAAACTCACAATCTCTAGAATGAAAGGAAAAGACCACATCATATAACTGTCTTAGTCAGGCAATTCGTTTATTTAACT
The DNA here is from genome assembly GCF_951394365.1 of Tetrao urogallus. Taxonomy (NCBI): domain Eukaryota; kingdom Metazoa; phylum Chordata; class Aves; order Galliformes; family Phasianidae; genus Tetrao; species Tetrao urogallus. The sequence goes on from NC_136821.1 coordinate 20,824,265, forward strand.
TGTTTATTTTTCAGTTAAACAAAATCCAAATATCTCTGGGGAAGACAATGCTAATAACAAACATAACCACATAAGCTTTGTATATGAAATTCAATTTTAGCTTTAGTAGGGCCTGTCAAATTGGAAATTGTAGTAAAAAGCCAATAAACTTTAATCAAATTCTATCACACAGAGAGATTGGGCATTTTGGTTTTACTCAGGTCGCTACAGAATTTCTGGTTTGATCCCGAGTCCCATTATAATAGTATATTCCTTTGATATGTTTCTTGGATTTGGAAGGAATCTACTCTGTTTTCTAACAAGGAAATTTCATATTAATAGAAGAAACCCTGCTTAACCAGTGCATCTGAGAAAATCAATGAGTATTTCCCTTTCGATTTTCTGGTGAAGTTAAGAGTTTTCCTGAGCGTTATCCTTTCTCTACTGACAGAACTGCCACCAATTCCCAGTCAACAACAGTCACCAATAAGAACACGACTGTCCTATTAGGGGAATATCCATCTGCAGGCCAATGATCTTAAATTTCTCCTGAAATTTCCAAAATTTCATGAATTCTTCCTTCTTTAGCACTGCTTACAAGAGTATGGACATTGACATCTATCAATCCACTGCTTAACATGTGAAATAATTCCTTGTGTCTTCATGCTGCGCTCAACTATTTGTATTGTACTGACATCACCTTTTATCCTTCAGTATTCTTACACTCAAATTTGCAGTTTCTCTATTCTTTCAGCAAATTTAGGGCCTAATCCTTCATCACTGTTTAAATACCCAAAACACTACCAGGGTTCTGCACAGCTGTGGGTATCCCGAGGAGAAATAGAATGAAAAAAACTTGTTTTCTATGCCTACTTACTGCTATGCATCTGTGAACACATATCTCATAGATTACTTGGCAATTTTAAACTATTTTTTTTCTACTATTTCCCATCACAATTCTTGCAGACAAGCAAAGTTACACGGAAGTGTATAGGTTGATCTATATTTACCATTACTTCTGTGTTATCTGAGCTGCGTGCATGTCCAGGATATTGTTCTGTTCTCCTAACATTATAACACGTATAACTTCAGAAGTGACAGCTTGCGTTGGGTGCTACACTGGAGAAATCCCACAGATTCTGATTTCTGCAGAAGATCAGACTATGCAAAGCTTTTCAATGCTCAAGGCAGTTAGAACTGAAAATGCTAAGCATGTCAAATACGGTGGGCACATCTGCTCAAAGATATTCTTGGGTATTCAAATGTTTCCGCACTGCCTTACTGCTATACAAAAAGGCTTTTTGGTTATTAAGTTACAAGATGTTACATAAAGATTCATAGCTTGTGCTCAGTTCTGTCTTCAGATGAACACAACCTGCTCTTTGATTTAAGCGAGGTATTCTCTGTATTTTCTGTGAGGACATCTAGCTACCCTGTGCTAGAGGACTAAGCTCCTGCCTCAACTGAAATCATGGCAAAAAGCCTTCATATGCTTCAAAACCATGCAGCAAGGCAAAAGGTAGCAGCAACCTGAATCTTTAACCTGGATCTCAGACAGGAGAAAAGGCACCGTACTGATGCTCATAACAGTGAAGTCACTTGAGCCATAGTCAAAATATTTCCATTTGTGAAGGGGATTGCGTCTGGTCAGCTTCCAGAGCCATCTGAGGAAGATACTGGCTTTCTGCACACAGAGTCACATTTATCTCTATTCCAGAAGCAGGTATGACGTGAAGAGCTGAAAACTGGGATCACCATAGTTTTAAACTCTTTGTGTTTTTGAAAGAAGAGTTCAAAGATCCACCCAGCTGCATACAATTAAGAGCAGCAGCTCAGCATAGTAGGGTGAGGAACTTTTAATAGGTGTTTATAGGTTAAAATCATCAGCCCCTCTTTTAAAAAAAGAAGCAGCAGAAAAAGCAGTACCAGTAGAAGAGCTAAAAGATAACTCTGAATTCAGAACGTGCTATGAAGTGGAAGGTCTATAGTTCTTGAAGCATCAGAAGGCCAGAATAACTGCAGACCACCTCTGTGTTTCACTGTCACTAATAAGGAGAGCGAGAAGCCACTTTTCAAAAACTTGCCAAAAAAAATTGAAGTTGCATTAGCATTTTTTAGCTGCTCAGAAGGTTAAAAACGTTCCAACAAAAGGGTCTAGATCAAGTTATGTGAGACAAAAACAAGTATTTCTCCATAAAAATGGGTATGCCTTCATAAAGAGAAATACTTGCTAGGTTAAGGTGGGAATTTAGGGAATAGTATTATTTGCTTTTTTTTTTTTTTTTTGCTTTTTTTTTTTTTTAAGACAGGAAATACTGTTTAGGCATTTTATATAGGGGGTTCTGCATCTGTGAAGGGATAATTTGCTCTAAAATATGTGGGCAACCAGCCTAAATTCTCTAATTGAGCAGTTTGCTTATAACCCCAGGCCATTAGGTGAATGTAAACTATTACAAGCTTAGTAAGAAAATAGTCCCATTAGGATTTTTGTATTTGTATATGGTTGTGGGTTAGTGTGACTGTTTCCAGAATGATGGATTAATGAAAAGGTCTTTTTTTTCTGAGTTTTCAAATATCTGCTTCGAAACATCCCTGCTTGAATGAGGCCGTAGAGTTCTCTTTCTATCAAGAAGTACCAGATCAACGCTTAACTGCAAGTTCTGGTGCAAGTTACCTGGGATAGCTTTATAAAAATCAATATTCCTACAGAAATGTATAAATCAGGTTGGGCTCCATATTTCAAAAACTCTTTAATTTTGAATGCCAGCTATTAGCGCAATCAAAATATCCTCTGTCTGAGGAGAAACCTACATTCTTCCTGATAGCATACCTCATGCTTCATGCATACAGTTCAACTGCTGACATTAGGGTGTCACACAGACTGCTTGTAGTCTCACCTTACAGTGAGGAAGGAGACAACTTTATATGCAGCTTCTTCTATACTGCAATATTAAGTCCCACATTTGTCTCTGCACAGTCCATCTCTCTGATGATGACTCTATTTGCTTTAGTCTATTGCATTTTACATTGATGGCTGCTGTAAGGGACTGAGATATAAGATAGTAGGAGACTAACAGGAAACATAGCTTTAGTTCAAAGTCACAGGAATAAATGACTTATAAGTACACATGAGAAGTCAGCCCTAAATTCCCTGATAATTTCCAGTATCCAGCCATCCTCACACAAAACCTGACAATCAAGTGCTGTGAGAAACTCACGTCTATGAAGTGAGCAAAGTCCTGCCATAGCTCTGATGCAAAAGAAAGTAAAGAAAACATACGTCTGTCAATAGCACTGAAGTCGCAGAGGAGAAATGAAAGCATGGGGTAGGCAGTTCTCCACGTGAGCTGAAGAATAGAAGCACAAGAACAGCACAGCATCCTTCAGGTGCTGGAGAATGTTCACCTAATAGACGATATGGATACAATTCTGTGATACAATCTGAAGTCTACCACTTGTCATGTAAATTGATGTGTAATTTTGTCAGTGCAATAGAGATGGGAAGAATTAAAGGAGAAAAGAAGATACTTTACATACAGGATAATTAAAACTGAACCAAAGCTTAAAAAAAAAAAAAAAAAGCTGTATGCTGAAATCAGATTGCTTAGGAGATTCACAGAAATAACCTCAATACAAGCTTAATATAGAAATAAGGATCTGTGTTATTAAAAGCAGAACCATCACATGGCTTGTTCTGCTTCTCTTGCAGTCTCAAATCTGTGTAAGTTGTTGCTGTTTGCCCATTATATTAGTAATATAAGAGACTTTGTTCGATAAATAAGAGTGATAAATAGGAGATCTGTTTTGAGGATGCAACAAATTTAACATCACTGTGAATCCAATAAGTAAAGCACAAACAAGAACATTGCTACGCAGTAAGCAGGCTTTAGAAGTGCATTGAGAAAGGAGCTCAGTGTACCAGTGTAGGTTGTATCCAGATCTCATATAGATGGGAAAGAAAACCAGTAAAGTGTTTTAAAAAATAACATTTTTCTCACAAAAGCCATTGGAGAGAGGTGAACATTTCAGTGCTTTTTTTTCGAAAACTTATCATGATGTCACAAACACATCTGCTTCTAACTTCCCTCCTCACACACAAATGCTTCCCCAGTCAGTTTCACTTTGTCATCCTTCCTGTCCCACGCTGTCTGCGCAGTGACTGGCAACTTGTGAAACCCAGAAAAGCAGACCAACGAAAAAACCTTTATCTGCGGTATGCCTGGCATTGTCTCAAACAGTCACAAGATAAAACCATTGCCATGACAACAGGCTAATGGCTGAAGATATTGTTGGAGGAGGGAACCCTCAGGAGACAGGGCGGCCTTGCTTTGGCCAAAACTCCCTGTTCAAACAGAGATATTGATTGCAGAATTTTGACTGTGGAGCTGTTGACAGTGAACTTGCTGATTGTGAATGCCGCAAATCTAGCAGGCATGAAAGGATGTCTAAGAGAAGCTCAAGGAGACTTCAGAACCTTAGGACTTCTGGATGAGCACTGTCACAGACATAGGACTGGTCCTGTGGCTGGACCAGCACTGGAACACAAACTGGTGGTTTCTTCCTCTGTGCATCCCTATTCCCCTCCCCACCCTTCTTTTTCCCTCATAAAGCTGCTAAGTAACACAAGGCTTATTTCAACTTCTTATAAAGTTGTACAGTTCATCTGCACAGTTTGGATAGATAGAACTGTAAGAGTGCCAACACTTTTAAGATAATTGTAGCACAGAGATTCTCATTAAAATTGATGATTGTCTTCAGACTCTGAGTATCATTTTCACTGTAATCTAACCAAGGGAATTTGTGAAACTGGTCATCCCTCCCTCCCTTTATGGGCAGAGTGTGATCGCACAGGGACTTGTGACACCGAGAGAAGCCAGGTCCCAGTCACATGGCCACAATTACAAGCACAGGCAGTAGAAGGTAAGTCCATTCAAATCCTCTTTAAAGGTGAGTAGATGCAGTGCAGCAAGCACATATGTCCTGAGGGGGCAAAGAATCTTCAGTGCAGGTGGGACATTCATGAGAATTTGCTACTCTGCCCTTGAAAATTTCCTCTCAGGAAATACAAGGCATAGTTATTGGGAAAGTTGGAATTAAAAAAACATGCCTAATTCAAGGACAACCCTTCTGCTAGTTGTAAGTTGTTCATCTACAGCAACTAGAAACTTTAGGACAGTTTTACTGTGTATATGTTTGCTTGCTTTTCACTTCAGGGGAAAAAAAACAACCTGTCTTTTATGAATATGATGGCTTAACTCAGTGCTGACATTTTCAGGCATCAATCAAAGGCAGATACACAGCATTCCATATGAACAGTGTAAGCCTGGATGCCAGGGACAATGGACAATAAGGTCTTCTAAGAGGTGTTAGAAACCATAGCTGTAAGGAGTGCTATTCACATACTGAAAATGAAGATTAGAACCCATGTGCAGATTGTTTGAAGGCTTTAACTGTAAATTCAGGTGCTTTGCAGTAGTCATGAATTAACTTGCAGTTGTTCATTCTTTTTTCTTATTATGCCATCAGATTTCCACCAACCTTTGTATTTGGCTCCATTTTAGGCTCCAGTTTATGCCACAGATGAATGGCACTGATGATGCAGGTTGTCTCTCCAGAAGAAATGAAGGTAGGGCAGGTACCAACTTCTCACAAGAAGGCTGCTATTCCGATGAGCCTGAGATTCTCCTTCTCAGAGCTACAAGCACTCAGCATGTCCAGTAGCTACTATTAAATTTCCTGGCCTCTGCCTCGTCCCACCTAGTGTCCATCCTTTAGAAACACGCTCTAGGGCAATATGGAAACATCTCAGTTTCCATATACATGATGCAAAGGTTTCTCTTACTCAAATACACAGACACTGCCTCTCCTATTCATCACCTTGCCCTACTCAGCCTTGCTGTCTCTCAAGTCATCTGTGAGACACTGCAGCCCTGAAAGTATGGGGCAGGAGGAGAGTTTTGCTCATGTCAGTGCTTGTGCAAATCCTCCCTGGCAGCATTCACACCCTCCTTTCTGTGCCCTCTGACTGTCCCTCTAGGAATGTTTGCAAAACATGGAATTAGAAGTAAACAGTGCAAAACATATCCAGCCAGTGTATGTGTATCAGATTTCCTAAGCAGACATCCAAAAATCTTTTAAGTCAAGTTAATTACACACAATTCTCTAAGAACTATAACCAAATAGCCTTGGAAAGAAAATATCAAAGAATAACATCATAACATTTTGTCATGAAAGTAAATGACTAGTTACTATTTTACAAGTTCAAAGAAGGAACTTTAGGTGCTGAACACTTCTTAAAACTAAACCACTTTTCACTGGAAAGATATCAAGTTAGTTGCCTTCAAGAAAATTACTTTGATATGTCCCATAGCATTTCTCAGACAAGACACTGCTTAGGACACACTAAAAGCAAAATAACTGTCAGTTGTTAATTTTCTTGTATGAGAAGGATTTGGCAAAACAATGATGTGAAAAGAAAGATATCATGAGCAAATGATTTTTTAATGAATCCTCCATTGTATTTCTACAAAACTCCAACATATCTTTCCCCTTCCTAGCTTCCCCATAACCTGCTGCACAGAGGCTGGGGGTGAGCCTCATCCCTGACGCCTGCAGAACAGGGCTCTGGTGGTGATGCTGGCTCAGCTTTCTGCAAGGATCACGCTGCATCACAGCAACAGTGAGCTCTCTTTGTGGTGTGTCCCATCTGCTGCTGCCCATCTGCAGCCATGTTCTACCCTTAATCTCTCCTCAGACCTTTTGACTTGAAATCTCAGTGTAATTGTAGCTTTAAACTGCTCCTTGAGATTATTTTGGGAGTACAATGAATTCACAAGAGATTTGATTTTAAAAGTGCAGCCTGGATATAAACCTTACCTACTATGTAGTCGTACCGTGGATACAGGAACTGTATCTAGCTTAAACCCAGGGAAGAAAGCCTCAGGATCAAAGCCAGACTTTGTAGACATATTTAATTATGTATTACTGGTAAAGCAATAAAAGCTTACAATATGGGCTCTATTCACAAAAAGGACATTGTTTTGTCATGTTCTTCTTGTAAATTCCTTAAGCATGACTCAAAGTGTCATTTTACATGAGATTCATAAAGACAAATGTCAGTTCTACATGGGTGTACCAATGTGTTACAGAATTTAATCAAAAGCAAATGTGTATGTTGAAATCCTATGTGTCATTAAGAGCATTTTTGCCCATAAATTGGAACTCCTATTATGGTCAACAGACTGAACTCCTATGCAATAAAGCCAAACTAGGCCTTCTGCATTTCCTGAAAAATTATAGCAAACTATATATAAATGCCATTATTAAACAAAACGTTCTCTGAGGGAACTATTATGTCAGGGAAGTACTTCAGGAAGAATCTCCATACTTCGCATTCCTGCTTCCATTTCAAGTGTTGTCAGAGAAGAGGTCTTGAACAACATGTGGAGCTAGAGCATCTCTTCAGAGAGTTTGGTCTTTTTATGAGAAACAGAAAGTTAAAGTACCTGGAGGGTCAGGAATTTCTGCTGGACGACTTCAGAGGCAAATTACTGGGAAAAAGCAGAAGGCCAGCAAAACAAAGCTAGGTAGAAGCCAAGGTGCTGGGAAATATTAATTTTCAAAGCTATTGTAGCAATGCAATAAAAAGATAATAGAAAACTTGCTTTTTAATTGTAATTTAGAGCATTAAAAATGTAAATAAACCAGAACCCATACAGATATGAACTACAGTTATGGCCAAAGAGGAACTCACAGGAAATACAAATGCTGAGATAATCCTTAATGTGGCATAGTTAATCTCCCATCCTTTTATGGCTACGTACCAAAGCACACAAAGCTGTACATCACTTAATTTCAGTTAGTGAAGAAAGCCCCATAAAACAGAGTTTACTGATAGAGGGATAACAGTGAGTAAATAACATTCAGAGGAAGACTACAAGGAAGAAATAAGCAGCTGAAAGACAGAACAACTCAGTTTGCATAGATTTCAAAGGGTAGTTGAAAAAGCTGCCAATTGCACAGCCAGGAAGCACTCACTACTGCTGTCTTGTGAAATACTTTTCCAAACACATGTATGCATTCCACAGGCATGGGCAGCAAGCGGTGCCTCCACAGATGAAACCTAATGTTTGCCTGCCCATGACAGAGATGTCTAGGTCAGTTTTAAAAGACTGAGTAATAATGAGCTCCATTTGATTCTTTCAGTACAGAACACATTCAGAGCTTGGTTCTTAATTTTGATATACATCTTGTTTGATTCCACTATAAAAATCTTCTGTATTGCAAAACTGGGTGAAAGGCAGGTTCTCTGTTTTCTTTTGCTATTTCTGTCCAGGCCTCTGAACTTCCTCTGGAAATGTGACAGGTAAGTTGTCTTCTCTACCAGCTTTCCCACACACAGCCATGTCCTGCTGGAGCAGAACACCTGTCCTCCAGAAAATTGCCATTGGGCCACTCTGAAGGAAAATTACTACTTGTTTGGATGCTGCTGACAATGGCTCTGAGTCAATGGACTTGTGTGTATTTAGGAACAGATATGCCCATGTCTGCACAGAGCACTATACTTTCTGTAATTTTTCATTTAGGGAATTTACTATGTACAAATCACATGATCAATCTTTTTACTCTTTCTTTTTCCCTGAAGCCTGAGTTTGAGTTCAGTCCAGGTAAATGTAAATTATCCCACAGAAAATTACATATAGCAACTACTAACAGAGATCAGATGACAATGTATGATGAAAGTTTCAATTAGACAACATCTCTACTTTAAATACCAGCCATTACAGGACTAAAGGCCAGTGAACACTGCCTTCAGTGGTGTCTTGGGAAAGCAAAATTCTTTTTTCCAATTTTCTAGAAAATACTTCTAACTGCAATTTCATCACATTTGCCACCAATGTATCCATGTAAGCCTTTAAAAAACACTAAGTTGTTTTCCTTTCTTCTAACTTGAATGAAGTAGCAAAATAGTAGGATCTGTAAATCTTCAATTAGATGCTGCACAAAGTATATCTTCTGATTGACTGCACATATCTCATCCCTTACTATTTAACATTAGGATTATTTGAAAAAAGTTTAGGATTATTAACAGGAAAGCATAGCCCTCTTTGGGCTTAAATGATCAGGGGTTTGTTTCTGTTTGGTTGTCTTCAGTTATTTACTCAGTGTCTGTTGCTGGCTTTTCACTTTTTGAATAACTGTTACCACCTTATCACTTCTACAGCATTGCTCTGAGAACTTCTAATCTTCCAGAGCTTGTTCTTCAGCTATACCCGAGGTCTCTCTACATCTAAGGCTACAAACACCACCTTACTAGGAAGTGATGCCTTTCTACCAACTCACATGCCTTTGTTGTATCAATTGCTTAGAGCAGAAAGAAATGCTGTTTAAGAAAATTTGTCCTTTCTACTTATTCTACTGAAATCACTGAAGGAAAGACACATCACCGTTCTATATATTTAATAGTAAGTGTAATAAAAGAAAAAATACTCCTAAAACATATTGTAGACAGAGACAGATCTGCATGTGTGAGAAAGGGCTGCTGGCTTTCTGAAAAGCATGAGGAAGGATGATTTACCCAGCAACCTGATGGGATAACCAAGTTCTGAATTTCCTAGTGATGTTTCTCATTCTTTAACGACCCCGCTTGTTTTTGACTTCTCCATTCTGTGTGGTTACTCTATGTGCTATAGGAGCCTTACACAAAGCACAGAGTCTTCAGAATGATTTCTCCCCAGTGAACAGCCCCATCCCCAGACCAGAAAGCCAATCCCCAGATCTGCTGCTCTGGGCCCAACAGGCAGTCCAGCCAGGCCAGCAGCACACAGCTGTTGCTCTAATCCCCAGCCTAGGAGACATGAGCTCACATCAGGGTAGCTCTAGCACCAGGTGCCTCGACAACTTCAAGTGGGAAAACATCTTCAGAAGCTACTAATGGAAAAGGGGGGGCTTGGTGCAGAAATCCAAAAAATTACTTTTTCCAACAGCAAGGGGAAAAAAAATCATTCTTACAAGTAGAATTTTAAGTAGCAGGCTGCATCCGTGACATTTTTGAGATTACATCAAGACAAAGCATGGTGACCAGTGGTCTTGACTGACCCAGGAAGGTAGTTCTATCCATCCCTCAGAGATACATGCTAATGAGGAGTTCAGCTAGTCCCTGGGGCAAGGAGCAGCAGCAGAAAGGATGATGTGGTCCCTTGCAGTGCAGTGCTGCTATGACTCCATCTCTCAGAGCAGCTGACAATGGATAACTTTTCAATGACAGATTGCACTTAATATAAATTTCAGGAAATGCAAATTCTAGTAAAAATGCTAGATTATCACTTGGACTTAATTTAACAGTCAGATTTCATGGAGATAAAAGAATGAAATTACAGCAAATCAGAAACATGCAACAATGGAGCAACTGAGTGTATCCTATCCCACAGTAACCAAAAAAAAAACAATTGCATCCTCATGACAAGATCAGTTTGATACTGAAATAGGGCCAGTGTAAGCTCTACATAATAAGAGAATGACAAACTTAAGCAATAAAATCCAAGACAGACCAGGCAATACCTAGGCTGGAATAAATACAAAATAGTTCCACTGTCATAAAAGGACCCATACTACTATGAGCCATAAAATATTACTAAGACATCTCTCCACCAGAGCAAAAAAAAAAAAAAATACTGCAAATCAGCATTCTTCCAGCAACTCTAAACCAGGTTGTTTTGCACCATTCACAAGCCTGGAACCAAATGTGTGTTTGATATTCTTTGGTGAGGGCAGAGTGCTATTTCAAACTCCAAAATACTTCTCATTACCGTGTTTTTTCTGCTATACCTGAGGTCTATCCACATGTAAGGCTACAAACAACATCATGTAGGGAAGCGAAGTGTTCATATTATCTCAACACATAAACACACCCCTAGTGCAGTAGCATCTGTTTATTAAAGCTTTACCATGCTAAGCCCTGGAGGCTTACTTTGTACCGCTCCTTCAAGAGCGCTCCTTCCCAAACCAGCTCTGATCCAACTCTCCTGCACACTCCAGGACTGGGAGCTCAGCTTCCTCTACACCAATGGAAAACCCAGGAAATGCAGTGTTTCCAGGAGTAACCAAGCTGTACCATAACCAACCAGCAAGAAATGCAGGGAGTTTTAAGACACGGTTACAATGGTTTCTAAGCACATCTCTTCTGGGTATCATAAATTTCTCTCATTTACTGAACAGGTAATCCCATGAACTCTCAGCTGGGGTACTCAGCATCACCCAACAGTAAATGAGAGAAGTTTATAACACACAAAAGAAATGGGCAGGGGAGTAGCCATACACGTATGCTAGAAGCACACGAACCTGGTTGAAGAAGCTGTAAACTAGTTTTCAACCTGCTTGAATATTGGTTTAACAGTCAAAAGAAAAACTTTATTATTGAAGCAAAGTTTAATATGAAGTTTATATTAAAGCTCTGTTTAAATAATACAACTTTTTTTCTTCTGGTTGTTAAAACTATTTGAAAGATGACTGAGAAATATTTTCACGCTCCTGCCTTGGCCTCTCACCTGCAAGTGTCACAGATGTCTTTGCAGCAACACAGCAACCATTAGGGCACAGCTGAAAAATATCAGATGGAATGAAAAATGCATCAGAGAACTCCACAACATGCAATAGCATGCACCACTGACAACAATTTTACTTCTCTACAAATCTATATGTTGGCTTAGCTGTGTTGATTTTGAGGCCATCTCTGACTTCTTTTGAGTTGCATGGCTGGGCTGGCAGAATATCAAAGTTCCTTTTCCATGGAGATAAAAGACTCACCCGGGAGCAGCACGTTGTACTGATGACATCGTAATGTAGCCTCTTTGTTTCAATAATAAAATAGTTCACTTCAGTAAACAAAGAAAATGCTTTCAATAAGAGAGGAGAAAGGAGAGAAAGGAGAGCCACAGAAGCTGAGTGATGTGTGGAGGCCTCTCCTCTCATCTACCCACGAGCAGAAGTCATGGGTTGTGCCATCATGTGCAAGCAGCACAAGCTGGCAGTGCTGGGACTTGGCAACTACATCCTACATATTACACGAGTTTCCTACTTCTGACAGCTCTTGACTAGGCTCATAGGCTGAAAGCCTTTCACAGCTGGTGCCAGGGAAGTTGTCAACCAGGTTAATTCATCCAGAATGAATCCAGGGGTTAGCCAGCAGAGGGAAGCACAACACAAAGTGGGGGACATCCAAATTAATTTCAACAGGTGTCCACACCTGATGTAGAAATCAGGGCTCTAAATGATCATCAGGCTGTATCCCATTGAGCTTCTTCATCACCATGGCCAGGCACCCAGCCTACCACTCAAAGGAGCATGGGAGACAAGTTGTATCCCAAATCCTTGTTTATCCCCACACAGTCTCAGCTCGTGAATTCCATCTAACACTTAAGTAATGCTGAGGCATTTCTTTCCGTACTGATATATGTCTACTAACTCTGTCTCAGGGATAATGAGGCAAAGGAGTGACTTGATTTCATTTCCAGTCACAGGATCAATGAGCTCAGCACTTGAACATCCCAGTCCCAGCAGTTCTGCTCTGCAGCCAGCTGAAATATGCATAGAAAGCACACACCAAGGATGACCAAAAATTAATCAAGAACTAATGGAAATTCCATATCTTTGGAAAAGGATATGGACTCGAATGACTTGACCTGTCTAGTTTGTCAGACAAGATGGCAACTCAATTATGTCATGTCACTCCACGGAACACAACAAGGACCACTGCAGAATACTTCATCCAGCAGAAAATCACGATCCAAAAAGCACAGACAGTTTCAAATATATGTCTAAAATGCAATCAAATGGAGGCGCTCTTGAGCTAGCTTTGCACTCCTTGGGCTCGCAGGTAGTTGGCAGCCCACCCAGGGCAGCGGGGTGCTCGTCACTGTATAACTGCTCCATCAATAGATGGTGTATGTGCCGAAGTTTCTTGGATGGCTCCAGCTCCACACCCAGTGCTTCTGTTCCAGCTACACCCCTGATTTATTTAAAGGTCACCAGAGTGTGACTGCGCAAGATGCAAAAGGGCAGCGCTCTGGGCCCTGGCTCAAAGGAGGCTGAGAGTGGGAGGATGCTGTTTGTGTTTGCATTCATGCCATGTAGCTCTAATGAGTCACTCTGATTGTCCAGAGTGAGAGACACATTGCAACATGTTGTCTCAGCTCATTACAGGACCAGTTATAATGAGCCTTTAAAAGGCTATAATCACAGGATTGCTAATGGACCTGGGTGATGTTTTCCCTGACAGATCTTTCTGTAGGTCAAGTGCTGATGCTGTTGGCAAGTACAGATCTAAACACTTTTTCTGTAATGAATAGCTAGGAGCAGGGCATTGCCCGAATTGACTGCAGTCACCTGCTTTTCCAGTGAACCCTTGTTTTCTTTACATGAGGAAGGGCAGCCATAATAGATTCAGAAGCAATCATCATTTTATTTAGTTGGAATTGTTGGAATGTTAACATGTTATACAGCGTGCAAGAGGAGGAGTGGTCCTCTGTCCCAAACAACACATGATTCAAACATAACCAAAATGCATAGTGTTTTTTGTGGTTTATTTCCTACATTTCCCTTCAGTATTTCTGCAGCCACGATGCAGCATCCCTGCCAGGCAGTGGGACACAACTCATGAAGCTTCCCTCCAGCAGCAGAAAGCCCCCTTGCTAGCAACGTGATTGACTTTGACCCCTGATCTGAGGTGGAGCAAGGGGGCATCCAAAAGAGGAAAAAAAAAAAAAAACACAACCTCCCCATTTAGTGTCACACAAGAAACCCACAACAAACTTCACCTGCATTGCTTCCCCGACACCTTGCCACAGTTGCTATATTTGTTCGTCTGCATTATTTTTGACTAGTAAGCAGCTGTTCACAAATCTGTCAAACCAAACTGAAGTAACAATTTAACTTGTTTTTCCTCTAATTGAGACATTTTCAACTTATGGTCAAAGGTACTTTTCCTGACAGGCACAGCCATGAAACAGATTTTTTACAGAGGCTTTCTCTAGCTGTGTCCAGTTGCTGCCTTACAACATCCAACAAAGAGCTGCAAAGGATCTTATAGAAAGAAGTAGTGATGTTCCAAATCCACAAGGAAGCTTCCTCAAGATATGTGCAATAACTTGCGTGAGAACAGAGCAACTAAACAAATGTACTGATATTTCTCAAAGATAGGGGGAAAGCCTCTAAACATTATTACCCAAAATGAATCATCTATAACCATTTTCACACATACAAATATGATAATTTGGAAAAGCTTCCTGATGTTTGCACGCTGCTTTACAAGAGAGAAAGAACATTTTATTCTTCAATAGGCTGACAACAGGCTGAGTAAAAAGGTATGTGTGTGCTTTACCTCCGACATATCAGGAGGGATTTTTAACTGGACTATTTCTCTGGAGTACAGGGAGAAGAAGAGTGGAAGAGATTGAAGTAGAGATAAGTTTTGCCCTGGATTTGGCTCCCAGAAATTCATGATCTGCTCCATAACAAGTTGCGGAACTGTAGGCATACTCAGCTACTCAAGCAGAGCATCCTGCATTCAAGAATTGTACAATCATCTATGAAAACTTGCATGGAATTCCAAATTTACAGATTACACAGACCTATCACAAAATGTAAGTAATGATCTGTGAGTTGATATGTGAACTGAGATGAAGTTAATGAAAGCTAAATGGAACTGTAAGTTAACTAAGGATCGTTTCTGGCTAACAAGTGACTAGCTTCAAGACATGGTAGACAAGTATCAACAGTGTGTTAGTAAACACTGGGACACATTACAGCACATGACATGCTTCTCCCCAAATGAAGAGCATCATACTCTGACTGTCATTTGAATGGTGCCACCCAAACAGTAACGTGCACAGACAGAAAGGTGTGACCTCCAGCATTTTGGTAAGTAGTGTGTCATATGTTAATATATAAGTTATGGCCTTTGCACAACACTGAACCTATTTAAAGCAAAGCACTGCCTGCTGCAGAGTCATGCTTCCGTGTTCCTGAAGAACAGAGTTAACCACTAGATAAAATCGCAAGGAAGAGAAACAGATATGACAAAGTGCTGCTACCCTAGGAGCAAGAAGCAGCAATGCATACAGGTCAAGTGGATTTGAGATCTCAGCTACATTATTTGTGATTGCAGCAGTCATAAATAGGGTAGGAGAAATGGTGAAATATATATTATATATCTGTCTTTCTGATGTAGCATAAAACTGACATCTTGCCCATTTCTTGACATTAAAGACCCTGCTGTTAAGTCTGCTTTTTTTTTTTTTATTTATCACAGTACAAAAAGGTTATTTTTCATGGAGTAAAATTGTAGGTTTCTGGAAGTAAAACAGCATTTCATAAACAGATATTTTAAGAGACATTGTCAACCAAATAACGCTTTATAAGGCTCTATAAATGATTCAGTGTTTGTCTGAAAAAACAACTTCTATTCACTTCTAACTCACGGAAATTTTGCTATTCTCTCCATGAAATAACTACTTTTTCCTTCTCATCCACATTTCAGAAAGAATAAGTCCCCTTCAGATGGTTTAAGAGCCTACCATGAGAAACAGGCCATGAAGATTTAGACGGACAGGACAGATAGTGAACAAGAAGACCCTCTTTCCTTATAGAAAACTATGTTATTTTCCTTCGAAAATACCAAATCTCCTCAAACCAAACTCCTGCGCTACACTTTCTCTGCTTTTTCTTGAGATTATCTCATGCAGATTCCCAAAACACTTACTTCATACATATGTTTAGATAATGAGTGATAGGCAACTCTGTAAAGAAAACATAATTAAATGGAAGTACAACTAGATCATATATTAAAACACATAACCCTGTTCTCTTGCCCTCTGTGCTTTGTATGTACAAAATCCACTAAGCAGTAATACCACTCTCAGGCTCTTTTTGTACAAACACAGGAAGTGACAAATGGGCAGAAACATGAATTTAGTATTTTTGATAGAATGTTTTTAGCTGGCAAGCTTATGAGAAAACTGAGAGTGTTACAGCCTTCCCAATGGCAATTGCCCAAACCCCAAGAGTTGGATGAACCCCAAAAGCTGAAATGACACCTCTGATACATTGCAATGTTTGCTGTCCAAATCTTAAATCTGAATGGATAAAATGATCTCTGGGTCATGTTTGGAGTAGTTGTGTGGTGTGACTGGAGACTGATCAGTGCTGCAGTGCAGCCAGAAGTAAATCTGGGAGGCACTGAAGTAACTGCAGTGAGCCTGTTGAACTTGGTAAAGACCACACAGCAGATTGCAGTTAGCCCTCTGACCACATTTCCTCCTCACACTTAGATGAGCCAAAGCCTTTACGCTTCTTCCTAAAAATGTCTTGTTTCTCTCCCAGTGATAATCATGCTTTCTCCTAATATTTATGTTTCCCTGGTTTGGGCAGTAAAACTGAACTTGTGGAATATAAAAAGCAAACTCTTCAACCAAAGCCAAGATACATCCCCCTACTTTGTGCTCATAGTATCCCAACAGTGCAAAAAGCAATGGACAAGGATAAAGCTACCACAAATGGGATTGCTTGATATCATGCAGGAGCTCAGTGCCTCAGCATGCCCTTCGACACTACATCAGCTTTGGCAGTCCTTATCTTCCTTGAACACCTTAATCAGACTTCCACACATAAACTTCCAGCTCCTCAAACAAGCATCATCATCTCAATAAATCCATTCATTCTCCTATCACCAGTGCTGCCCACTAATCCATGTTCCTAAGTGCTACATCTACCCTTTCCTTACACACCTCCAGGGGTAGTAACTCCACCGCTTCCCTGGGCAACCTGTTCCAATACCTCGCTACTCTTTCTAAGAAGAAATTCTTCCTCATATTCAACACAAATGAGTAAGCCTATGGCAAACTGAAGCAACAGTCCATGCTTTACTTATTTATATAAGGAGAGATCACTGGCTGATTTGTTAATCTTGGAGCCTACATGCAAACAGCTATTTCAAAAGCTGCCTGAGGAATCAAGTATTCAGGCCTTGGAAACTGCCACTCTTAAAGTGATTTATGAGGCCTTATCTCATTGCTAGGTAGGGCTGCACTATGATGCAGGCATGGATAAAATCCTGATCTTTGTTGCTAAGCAAATGGCTGATATACAAGGTCTTCTGAAAGTGCCTAAGGACTGCACAGTGCAAGCCTGATATCAGTAAAATCCAACCATATTCTGGACAAGTTAAACAATACTGGAAACGCCTTACAAAACAGGGTGCATGGCAAAGGAAACAATGGCAGTACCTTCTAGTAGGATACAAACCCTACAAGAACAATAGCAAGTATAACAGAAAGAAAACTCACATACCACTTCTAGTGACCAGGAATTGTTGAAGTGCAGTCTCTACCCAGGCAAAAGCTACAGCCTTGGCTGCTAACCCTTAAATGAGGGGTGAGGAGGGGTGGATGCTGGCTCCACCCCCTCTGGTCACTCAGGTGCATTGCTTGCACCTGAGCTCCCTGGGTTAGCCACACCTTCTCACCTCATGCTCAATCACTGGTTCAGGCTGTGACCTGGCAGTTCCACTGTGCAAGGGAAGGAATGGTTTCATGGGATAGATGAACAGTGCCTCAAATAGTGTAATTCAACCTCTGCCTTACTACTGAACTCCTGTAAAATGGCAGGCACGCCATTTAAATCCAGCTTTTCATAGTTGGGTACAAAGAGTAATTTCCATGTTAAGGGCTCCAAATCACATTCAACATCTTGTTTGCAAAGCAATGAGAAAATAAGATTGCTAGATTTATTAAAGTATCAGCCCAGTGTCATCTGTGGAACATACAGTGTCACATGGAGTGCAGTTTTCATTTGTCCCCAAACTGTGTGTCCCAGTTAGAAGACAGAGTTAAATCCTCACTTTACATAGTCATACTGAGTGTTTTTGTTTATGTTTGTGGGGTGCACTGCGATGGGAATGAGGAGAAAGATGCAAAGCCCACTAAGGAAAGTGAGCTGAGCCCTGCACTGGCAGGAAACATCAATGTGGGTCCAAGACACTTTGTCATTATTTACTCAACAAAGTAAACACAAACAGAAACGTCAGTAATATATATTTTTAAATGGGCATGACCTGGAGTATTTCAGACCAGTTTTTGAAAGGCTTGAAATATCTGAAGTGTGGAACTAGTTAAAATCCTGGTCTGAAAATGAAGAAGGTTGCCTGAAAGAGCATGCTGTGGTGTCCAAGAGCAGAAGAAATGAGTTCCAGACTGCTTCTCCACCTGTGTTAGCATTTTGCATGGAAAAACAAACTGCTTTGAAAAATGTATAGGGAAGCAGGAAATCTGGAGTCTAAAATACGGCAACATACACAAACCCTTGCTTTATAATTGTACGCACTGTAGACCATCTGTTTAGCAGTTAAATACACTGCCATTTAAATGAGTAAGTACATTTAATGGACGAAGTATTAAGATCACTGAGGGGTGAAGTTTTATATTTGCAGTGTGTAAATGCCGGAGTGGAACCACTTGTACATTCTCAACGCTACGCACCTTTAAAATAACTAAGAAAAATGACTACTTACCTGCTGCATACCAAACCTGGCTCCTTTTAGGCAAATCATTACAAACTGGAATGGAATTGAAGCCTGATGGTCTCTCGGCCTCCATTCCAGAAGTGTAAATCAGGCTGCGCTCAGCCACTGTTGTTGTGAACTCTTTTAACGCATAGAAAGTGAAAATCAAGGGAAGGGATGATTTAACAGGTTTGCTTTGAGTATTCATTGTCATTTCAATCATCTTTTAACTAAGACAGGAGCGGAGAGATCTTTCCTAAATACCTTAACTAATACGTTGTCAGTGTTTAAAGAACAATTACTTTCAAAAATAATTTAAAAAAAAAAAAAAAAAAGGAAAGGAAATTAGCTGATATGATCAAGCCATATGGCTAATGTAATTGATTTGTTCGGATTCTTTTAAATGATGAAAAACAAAGCCGAATCGGCAGCATAATATAATTTACGCGTTTTACTGGAGGTGATACGTTCTATTTAGTTCGACAACAAATCGCGTCTTCCCAGTGTCTAAAATGAAATACGACGAGGGAGGGCCGCGCTGGGCCCTGAGCACACCGGGCCCTGGAGAACGAGTTCCGAGGAGCGGGGTGGGGGATCCCGCAGAGGTCTGGCCGGGGGATGCCCCCGGGCCCGGGCTGTTCCCTGGGCCACGGCTCGGCCCCGGCCCCTGTGCAGCTCCGCACCGCCTCTTCGAGCCCTTCTGAAATTGCTGCCGGAACTTGGATTCGATCCGTGATTTTTAAGACTTGCTCGCCGTCAAACCGAGCCGATATTCCCTTCTGGTTGAGTCATACTCAGCAAAACAGACCGGAGCCATAATAAATCTGTGCTGGAAAATGTATTTGTTTCTGTTTCTCTGCTCTGAAGTTTTTCAGTCCCTTCCTCAGCTGTCTGGAGGATGCGTTGTGTCCTCCGCCTGATCACTGCTGCGCGGGGGCTTCCGAACATGGGCTGAGCGCGACTATTTTGTCAGGGACAGTAAAGGGAGGAGATCTGGGGAAGCATAAGCTTCGTTTTCCTGCACGCTCAGTGGGCTGCGAGAGCAGAGTGCGACAAAAGGGCTCCCAGCACCTGGCGTGGAGTGCACGGGGCCGGGGCTCTGCCCCACTCGGAGCACCGCAGCACCCCGCACGCAGCGCTCCCACCTCGGGGTGAGGTTCCCTTGCTGGCACGTGTGTCCGGACAGAACTGACTCTGATGGGCACCTTGCACTGGAGGACAGAGAGTTCGGCCTCTGCATGCCGAGTGGAGTTGAATTCAATTAGGCAAAAGCCTCTTTTGAGTAGTCTGGAAACTATAGACGCGGCTTAACTGATCACTTCACTGCTGTGAAATTCGTTCCCATCGCTAATAAGTGCAGGTCTCATTAAGGTGCTCCGAACGGAGTTTTTAATAATGTGTTAATAATCTGTGCCCATTGGTCGGGAAGGGAAGGCTTTGAACCCAGCTGGGGCGAGACGGAGCAGGCGGAGCCCGAGCGGGGGGGGGCACAGCACGGGCAGAGCAGGGGGCAGAGGAGGTTTCTTTTAGACATGTACATATATATAATAAAAAAAAATGAAAAAGAAACAAAGAAGACTTCCAGACAGAATTTATCTTTTTGCAAGGAGAGCACCTGCTATGCGGCTGGGATGTGCTCTCCCAACCGGGACAGCTCGAAGTGCACGCGGGGCCGAGCCCGGAGGGCGCAGAGCTCCGTGTGCCCACAGCGTCCTCACAGCCGCGGGCGGTGGTCGGAACCCACGCGGGATGATGCCTTCAGCCGCAGAGATCATCCGTGATTAATGAGTGATGGGGAATTTGGTTTCACTCCCCACACCCACCGGGCTGCACAAGGCCTTCCGAAATTGCTTTTCTGGTTGTAAGATTGACTTCCCTACCTCGTCTCCTTGGCTCGTTACTATTATCATCTGGGTTTAAATTTCTCTTTTTAAGCAGTGTAATCTTTCTTCGGTTGCTCGCCCCGGAGTAAAAATCAGGGCATCATTTTCACATCAAAGAGCTGTCAGCTCTCTCGTATGAATCGCTGCCCCCCGCACCCTCTCTCAACCACCACCCTTGACACCCGCGCATTCGGAGCG